>NW_017306865.1:904484-911170 GCF_000935625.1 Nanorana parkeri | reverse complement strand
GAGGAAAAAGAACTACAAAATTAAGTAGTGGTGGGATGGCTAAAATTTGCCAACATAAGGGACCACAACTCCCTGCATGCTTGGGGGACTGAGAGACCACAAACCGCAGCATGCTCGGATAGCTGTAAAAACCACAACCCCCAGCACCCTTGAGCAGCTGAGAGACCATTACTCCCAGCATGCACTGACAGCCAAAGGACCATAGCTTCAATATGAAATCACAGTTCCAGAGACAACTGTGTAAGAGGGGATTCCCTCTCACTTTGAAGAGATTTCCTTTCAATTTCTGTTGTGTCTCTAGGACACGAAGTGAAGGTACATTTTCCTAAGCAAACAAACCCTCCAAGTTGTATTACTCTCTGTGTTCCTGCCAGGGATATTGTGTGCACCCTCTTGTGAGGAAAATTGATGGGAAAAAACAAAATGTCACATTTGTCATGGTAACAGGAATAAAGGATACATTTATCAATGTGGATATCTGTTGTGTCTATCTAAGGGATTGTCTCTCCTGTTTTTTTTTTTTTTTTACTCCAGTCACTGGCACATAGTTACATAGGGGTCTATTCACTAAGCTGCCGAAGGATTTAGCCATAGCTTCGGCTGATCCTTCAGCTGATCCTTCGGCTAGCTTCGGGCCCCAGGACCCCTTCAGTTCAGTAGAACCGAAGGGCTGCTGTACGGGCTATTCACTATAGCCCTTACAGCTCCCGAAGTCGGCCGAGTGGCTCAGTCGAGCCGAGGTGAAAGGCGAAGCTGGCCGAAAGGCCGGCCATTGGCCGGCCGACAGCCTGCTACAGACTGCTGGGCGGAGCAAGCCGTCATTAAGCATAGGAATGCATAGCTACATTCCTATTGGCTATTTCAATTTGCAATAGCCAATAGCAAACTAGCTATTGCACCCGCCCACTGCTGCTGTCAATCAGCAGAGGGGACCTGCAGTTCTCCATCAGGTCCCCTATAGTGATTGACAGAAGCAGAGGGCGGGAGCTGACCCGAAGCCGCACAAAGCAAGCCGATGTACGGCTGATTTGAGCCGATATACGGCTGAAATCAGCCGTAGAAGCCTGAAGTGAATAGCCGAACAGTGTTCGGCTCACTTCACTTGAAGTCGGTTGTTCACTCGGCTTCCCTCGGCAGCTTAGTGAATAGACCCTATAGTTACATAGTTAAATATTTATTTTGCTGACTGAAAGTAGACATTTTGTTTGATATATTTGGCACTCTTAATTTCTCACATTTTTGGAACGCTAGCTTTAAAAGATTGCTTACCTGTTTCATACAAACTGAAGATAATATAAGATTTAAATTAAAAAATCTAAATTAAAAAATAACTTTAAATCAGTGACTGGCAACATTTTGTGCTGCAACCATCAACCAAGGTTTTTAACAGAAAAATAAATATAGCTAAGAGAAAAGAATTTAAATCGCATAATTTTTTGTAGTTTATAAGATTTACTTACCTGGTTTAGATTGATCACAAACAATGTGTGTTATATTCTCATGCAAACCTTCTAGGCTGTTGTAATTATCTACTAAGAACCATCTATTTGGCTGTCCAGCAATTTTCTCAAGCTCTTCCCGTTTGGCTCCACCAACTCCAACAGCAAAGATTATAGTGCCATTGTCTCTCAAAGATTGAGGTACTGTATCTAATTTGGGTCTGTCTTCAGCAGTTGTTGCCCCATCCGTGATGAGAATTATAATCCGTGTGACTCCAAGACGACCACCATAAATTGTATTAAACCTTTGTTGGGTGTACTCTAAAGCTGTTGCAGTATAGGTAAGTCCTTTTAGTCGTTTTAAATCATGTATAGCCTTTCGGACTTCAGGTTTGGTAGAATAGGCATTCAAAGAGAATTTTTCTGCAGGTGTTGTGGCATAGGTCACGACACCAAACTGCACATTTTCCTTTCCAACCACGGAGTCATTTACTACAGCTTCCATAAATCTTTGCATAATTTTAAACTGGGAAACAGTGATGCTTGCAGAGGCATCCACTAAAAATATGATGTCTGCAACCTCTGTCCTTTTGCATGCTGCAAAACACAACATAATATATTAATTATTATTATTATAAATAAGATTTACATTTTATAGACAGATAGTAGTAGTTTTTAGAGTCTATAGTTAGTTTTAAGAAAGGGACAAAAAAGCAAATATCCTATGTGCTCCAGGAAAGAAGGGCCACTATGTAGTAATGAAGCTTGAGAGATAATATTCTAAAGTAACCATTAACCAAGCAACAGAGTTTTCTCAAAAGACGATGGAATCTTACTTAGCAGATAGCAGAACCCTCTTTCCTGCTGTTATTCAATTTACAGTGACAATTCAATCACATTATCTGCTAACAAATACCAGTCCTAATGGGCAGTAAATGCTTTAGAATTTAGCAGTGGAATGGAATGTGGCAGGGCCCAGTGCTAGAAGTGGTTGGGTTTAACGTCAATTTGGGCAGAAGTTAAGACAGCACAGCATGGTCCTATGGCCCAAAGGGCTTTTGCAGGTCACATAAGCTACTTGCATTTCACTGCTGTTGTTACTTTATTATTGCCATATGCCATGTTCACTTTAAAGTGATAGTAAAGCCAAAATGATTTTAAGCAATTCCAAATGCTGATTTAATCGCTTTGAATGAATGATGTTCCTTGTTTTTTAAAAGTTGTAGTTTTCTGCAGAATCAGCTGGTCCCCTGAGTACTGGTTCTGACTTCCTGTTTTAGAGTGACTCCTTTCTCAAGCAGAGTGCTATGCAGTCACCATTGTGTGTGCTAGTAAGCTGTGTGTGTCTCCACAAACACACAGACACAGCAAATCAAGCTTCTCCCTTCCTGCCTGGCCTCCTCTCCTCCCTTCTCCAAGCTAGTAGACAAACAGTTGCTGGAGTCTGCACTGTCCCTTTTGATCATGTACTGGACAGGAAGTTCAGAGAAGCTGAGTTTAGAGCTTTGAAAGCAGCTGTTCAACATCATGATGATTGTAAGTATCTGGGCACAAAAGTAAAGCAATTCTTTGTTGGGCAATTTATTTGTTTGATCTGGATTCATTATTGAAAATTTTCACTCAGCCTCATAATTTGAGCCAACCTGTGACAATGAAACTTTCACAGGTCGGCTCAGTAGATCGGGAAGTGAGCGAACACATACCGGCGCTCGCTCACTTCTCAATCTATCCGTGCAGAGAGCCGTGATTGTCACTCACGCCTCCCTGCAGGGATTCCCCCCCTAACCCTGTCCTGAACCTCCAGCACTGACTGGCGGAACGGACGGGGAGGGGCAGGTACAGCTGGCTCTGCCTCTAGATAGTCAGAGCCAGCTGTCACTGGGTGGATCCAGACAAAATTGTCGGGATCCGTTCCGGCTGCAGCGTCTCAGTATAACGCGAGCTGTAGCTCGCTGTATACTGAGCTTTGGATGTGTCCTCCCGTTACCCTTAGGAGAACTATGGGGAAAAGCCCTAACCCCATAGTTCTCCTTTAATACTACTTTAAGGGCTAAGGTTAAAAAAAGGGCTGAGAGCTATCTAATAAAACTTACAATCTTCAGGACTGCAAATCTCAAACATGATCTGCTTATTCAGAAAGGCCAGGGCATCAAAACTCTCCTCAAGGAATACACGATCTTGCTTTCCTGCAATCTCCAACAGCTGTGTGTTGTTTGCATCCAGTACACCAATGGCATAAATGTCAACACCTTTGCTCCTAATAGCAGCAGCTGGTTTTGCTACTGGATCTGAGGACTCTCCATCTGTGATTATAATAAGATATTGTTTTGTTTTTGATCTTCCTCCCCTGGCAGAGCTGAAATATGGCAATGCATTTTGTAAAGCGGCTCCAGTCAAGGTTCCTTGGTCCAATTTCTGCATGCTCGAAATGGCATCTTGAATTTCATGTTTCTTTGTGTACTTGTTTAGTGGAAACTCTTCTCTGGTTTCAGAACTAAACTGGATTAAGCCAATTTGAACTTTATCTGGACCGATGTCAGACTGCTTAACTAGGGAGTTCATGAATTCTTTCATCCTCTCATAATCATTGTTATTGATACTGCCAGAACTGTCAGTCAGAAACAGGATATCCGCTCTCATGTTCTTGCAGGCTGAAGGCAAGAAAAAGACAGACATAAATATATATGGAAAATCTTGTTTTTATTCTGGCAAGCAATGAAGGCAGCAACAAAACCATATTAAAGGACAATATGTTATTACATTGATATTCTAAGTGTAATGCTTTTACAGAGTTTGTTTACAAAGAGACTTCTTTCATACTTCATATTTACTGTTAACGTTCATACTAATAATATAATTTGTCTAATTTGAAGGTTAATGCAACCCAAAACTGATATGATTGAATTATGTCTTGGCTTCTTTAATTGCTTAGAGATTGCAATGATAACATTTTCCCTAAGTAGCTGAACTCTCCACCCTGTCTCATACTACCATAACAAATATAGCACATACATACAGATGGATTTCTCCATTATTTGTTCATTTTTTATTGTGGAAATCAAATAAGGAAAGGATGACGCTATCACTTGGCTTCATAATTGCCATGTCAATGTATCATTGTGATGAGGGTATCTGGCCACTGGATGCTCTGACAAGCAAGATGTCAGCTCAATCTTTGCTTTCCCTTGCATTAGTAGGAAGAAAACCTTATGGCATGATCTTTTTGATATTATTCTCTGATTTAATTAAAAGCTAAATGTTTACAATGTAAAAGGGGAATTACATGCCCCTTATATTAGGGTGTTATGTTTGCCAGTTCAATGTAGCTTTCATCAAATTCTTGGTGAAAGGATAACTTTTTATTTCTCACGCCAAAGATGCTGTTATTTGAAGTGGTGACATTTCGCTTCATACATACCTATACAGTATATTTTATTTATATGACTATCCTGGGATTCTATAACTCTTCCAGGTAGCTATACTCAGAGTCTCATTTTTGCAACATAAAAGCTCATAATGTGTGGAAGAAAGTCTGTTATGCTGCTATTCAACCAATCTACTTATCAGCCAGCACAAAGGAAACTCTGGCACCCAAAAAGAGAGACAATATGGAGACCTGTGTTCCCTGAATCCTTCACCCATATATGATAGAAGAGGGTGTCATATATCATTTGGTGGTATATCGTCTATGTTAGAAGACTGAAAACATTCCCTTTATGGAGTAAACATAAGTATAACAGAAAGCATACTACAATAACTATGTGTTCAAATGAAATAGATTTTTTTGTTGTTTACCCCTTGTTCTAACTATTATGTGAAAGATAAAAGTCATTGTAGATAAAAACCTGTAAAATTCTAGATTACTTTTCGGTCATCATGTCTTTTATGATTATTATTTACTATGCTTTATTGTAAAACTTAATTCTGCTTACCTTCTGGTGTACACAAATCTCGAGTCAGTTCATGTTTGATCACATCCAGAGAATCAAAATTATCAACAAAAAACATTTTGTCTTTGCTCCCAGCTATGTCTTCCAGCTGTTGTTGTATGGCATTTTTGACACCTATGGCATATACAGTGATGCCTTCTCCTCTAATTTCTGCTGCAGCTTCAGTCACCTGGTCTTGAGACTCTCCATCTGTAATGACGATCAAGGACTGGGGAACTTTATTGGGCCGTTCACTTTCAGCTGTAGCAAAGAGACTTTTCATTGATTGCAGAGCCTTCCCTGTTTGGGTCCCCCCTCCAAGCTGGTAGATTTGTTTTATTGCTTCTTTTAGAGTCTTCTGTGCAGTGAACATATTGATAGTGAATTCCACTCTTGGGTTGTCAGAGTATTGCACTACTCCAAAGCGCACTCTGTTTGGTCCGATTTGAAACATACCCACTACTTCAGTCATGAAATTCTTCATATCTTCAAAGTCTTCTGGGTAAATGCTACCCGAACCATCAATCAAAAAGTAAATATCAGCTTCTTCTGTATCCACGCAACCTAAAAGAAACACTTGGCAGTTCATATGCTCAAGAAATATAGGGTCACATGTCTACTGTTAAACTAGACATATTGTTAAATTGTACAACAACTGCAAGGAGTTTTTACAACTGTAATGCAAATAAGAAAAATAGTTCTGGTACTAATTCTCCAATTAATGGTGCTAAAATATAAATATTGTATAATAATATGTTCAAACACAATGGGGTTGATTCACAAAAACTTAACATGAGAAAGTGTCAATAAGCTATGTTATATACCAACATTTTCAGGGGTGTCCCTACACTTTTCACTGCATGAGGCGGGGGAGATGGGGTGTTGCTAAAGGTGATGGCCGGTGGACCTGGGGAGGTCTCTCAACCAGTGACATCATTAAGCTGGGCAGTGATAGCTCCTAGCAACCTCTGACACTCTAGCCGCACAAGCAACCTGTGCCCCCCAATGAGATGCCGTCTGAGGAAGCTGCCTCAGGCTGCCTAATCATAGGGATGGCCCTAAACATTTTTGAATAAAGTCTGTATCTGGCCAAACACAAATTGTATTTTTATGTGGTAGCAGTCATATAATTCAGAAACTTATTGTTGCCTATAGTGACTGATTAGAATCCTAGTTAAAAGAGTCACGTTTTTTCAATGTTATGTAGTTTTTCATTTTAAATATACATATTTTAAATGTTTGTATTGAAAAGTAAGAAAACAGAAATGATGCAGTATCCAAGTATATAGCACTACTAATTACTTTCTGTATAGCTTTG
>NW_017306865.1:841416-904318 GCF_000935625.1 Nanorana parkeri | reverse complement strand
TATATATATATATATCAGTGGCACAGAAAGTCATTACTTTGGTAACCCCCACCCAACATGCATTTATTTATCATTTCAAATGCCACAGTCAGCATCATTTAAAGCCCAACTCTTAATGGGTCCGTTTAACTGAAAAGGATCCCCCAGCAGTGGCTGAAAATGAAAAAAGCTGCTCTAGTTGCCGATCTCCAGACTCACTGATCCAGCACTTATCCTCTTCCAGGTTGAATAACATCTAGCATCATTTAACTCTTGTGCGGCAATCCCAGGGTAGTCAAGGCTCCACCCACACTCTGGACTTACAGGCAAAAAGCTGCTGAGAGCAGTACTCGGCAGCATTTAGAATACAGCCACCACCAAAAGAAAAGTAGACCCTCTAATACATGCTTTATCTAACACATATTTTCAATTTACAACTAATTGCTATACATTTTAGGGGCAAGGGGTTGGTCTTTCTTACCATCCTTTATAGTCCGGGCTAGTGCTGGGACTGAAAATGAATGAACAATGATCTCCTGACACAGGAGCTTCTTTAATCTAAGCTCAATATTTGAAAGCTGGAGAAAGGACTTCACATTTGTAACGTGTTTCCGTGGTGGGTATGATGCTATGCTTTTCAGCTCTGTTTTGTTAGCATTTTGAAAACCAACAGCAAAAACTTCCACTCCCCGTCGTCTTAGTTTTGCTGCTGGTTTAGTTGAATTATCTTTTGATTGCCCACTGGTCATAACCACAGCAATTTGCTGAACACCTTGGTGTGCTCTGCCACCATTTTCCTGAGAGAAGAGCTCCTTTCTGACAAAATTAAGGGCAGCTCCAGTGTGTGCCTCTCCTCCTCTGTAGGGCAGTTTAGTTATGTAGTCCAGAATTTCATATTTTTCCTTAAAGGTATCCAGTTTAAACTCCAGGTTGGGCTGGTCACTATACAGAACTAAGCCCACCCGAACTTTGTTGAAGCCAATCTCCAAACTATTGATAACCTTGTGCAAAAACACTCTTGTTAGCTGAAAGTTGGTATTACCAATACCACTGGATTCATCAATCACGAAAACAATATCAGCCAGAGAGGCACTGCTGCAAACTAGATAGAGAAATAAAAATAAAAAAATTGTTAGAAGAAAATATAAGTATTTTCTATAGTTCATTTTAAATAATATTTTGAAGCTACCGGACTTAGAAATTAATGAAAGGCTGGGCCAATATGGAAATTGTAATAACTGTGCTAGGATATAATGGCAGGTGAAAACATATTCTGTCATCATTTTGAAATTTTAGAAGAAAGTATTTTTCTGATACAATTTTAAATATATGAAAAGTATTTAAACAGCTATTGGCAATGATCATCCTAAAATGAACCTGTGGTTTACCATTGCATTGTAACAGGTTCACTTAGCTGCCCCTCTGCCAAGCTACAGATCATTTTCTTCTTTTTGCTGACCCAAAATTTCCATTTAGCTGGTGGAAGAAAAATATGTATGTCTCTTCTAAACGACTCATAATATGGAGTAAACAAATGGCTGAGGACTCTCTTCCCACCCCAATGTGGATGCCTGAAGGGCCATTTGCCAAGCACCTGCATTGTGGCAATGAAGGAAGAGAGTATGTTACATGTTCCCACCATACACACTCTTTATTTGATCTGGTGACCATTGTTCCCAGGATGCAAAGTACAGAGGACTGTAAAAGTTGTCAAGAGATCAGGATGTGGGCGTACAACTAACTTACAGTTGTGCCACTAGGACAAGAATTACAGTGAGATATCTACAACACAAAAACCTGCATTTTAGCCATTAGCCACATTCGAAACTAATATAATTTTTTTTCTTATATTTACAGTTGCACTATACACAAAACACTACATTGTGCTAATGGTACTGAAATAAAAAAAAGCCCAGTTGAACTCAGTTTTAATCAGCTATGTGTGGAGGTGCATCAAAATAAGGGTGTACAGTCTTAGCCCTCATTCACACTGGAATTGGCCCGCACGTACAGCTCCGTGCTGCGTTCATGGCCGTGCCGAGCAGCTCCCTGGAAGGACGGGTGCTGCGTGTGATTAGTACGGAGCCCCCGTCCTTCTCTATGGGATTACGTGGCCGTATGCCTCCCTACACTCACCCGCCCTGCACGACCGTGCAGGTGCGGGTGAGCGTACTCAGACGCTGAAACGATGGATCCTGTCTGCATCCGAGCAGGAAACACGCACCCGCACGGACCTGCACTTGAGGTGAGCGTAGGGGGCGTATGGCTGCGTAGTCCCATAGAGAAGGACGGGGGCTGTGTACTAAGCACACGCAGCACCTGTCCTTCCCAGGAGCTTCCCAATACGGCCCTGTACGCAGCACAGAGCTGTACGTGCGCGCCGATTCTAGTGTGAATGAGGTCTTAAAGTTCATTTTATTTAAAAAGCAACCACAGCCTAAGAAGAAGAGCCTCTCCTCTGTCAAGCATGCTGAGGAGAAGGATCCTTGCTCTTTGTGTGGAAGCAGTGGTTTCTCTGCAAAGGTCTGACATGCCCCCTGCTGAGCCAGAGCTAGATCTCTTCAATCAGCTGTGACCATATGTTTTGCTGCTTTCCAAGATACAGGTATGACTCTGCAGGAGGCATGTTGGACCTCTGCAGAGAGACCACTGCATCCACAAAGAGAGCAAGGATTCCTCTCTACAGCACGATGACAGACTTTTCTACTCAGTCTGTGGCTGCTTTCCAAAGAAAACTAACTGTATGACTTTGCACACCATTGGTTCTGATTTACCTGTAATGTATTTCGTTGATTTAAACTCAAAGTTTAATTGAACTTTATGCTAATTATAAATTGGGGTACTCATGTTAGTAAATCTATTGCTATTGGGGATTCATTTTTAAATCATGTTATAATTTTATTCAAGCAAAGAAGAAATCTTTACAGGCAAACATAATCAAAATGTACTCTGTTAATTGTACAATGTTTCGAATTACACATTTGTTCTTTATTATAGGGATCATATATTAATGGGATTGTTTAAGGAATTAGTATTTAACCCTAACTGTATGGAGTAATCAGCCATCACAATTTTGTTCACATGAACACAGAGTTGAGGTCCTGGAGTCAATCTCTCATAACATTTTGTGATGTGCTCATAACTGCATGTGAATGGGACATAAGACTGTAAGCTCCACTGGGACGAGAAATAAAGTAAATGGTAAAATGTTCTTTTGAAATTTTTGCAGTATAGGCTGAAACTATGCACATTTACACAGGTTTACATTTACATTTACACATGCACATAGGTTATTCTACTGTACCTGCTGGAGCATTTGGTATAACAGCAAACTGTAGCATTTCCTGTGTGGCAACAGCATTGACTACTTCCTGCTCTACATCCCCTATTCCTCGCAAATCACTCAGTTGGAAAACAAAAGGATCTGTTGCTATTTCTTCTAATTCTTCTCTTTCTGAGTTCCGAATGCCAACTGCAATAGTTGTTACTCCAATACTTTTTAGCTGCTGGGCATGTGTGGTGACAATATCTTGAGATTTTGCAGAGGTTATGATAACTGCAAACTGTGGTAGTCCTTGGTTAATGCGACTCCCAGCTTCTTCTACATAAAAGGTTGTGTGCAAGTAATCCAAAGCACTTCCTGTGTTTAAAGGGCCACCTCTGAAGGTAATGTTTTTAACATGACCTGTAACCTGTTGCTTGGTGTCATGGGTGTTCAGTAAGAACTCTGTCTGTGCGGTCCCACTGTACTGTGCCAGTCCAACACGATATTTATTAATACCCACATCAAGTTGTTCAATTATTCTTGTAATGAATGCTTTAATCTGCTGAAATACTGCAGTTCCAATGCTGGAAGAAGAGTCAACCAGGAAAACAATATCTGCATAACGTTTTGAAGATGCTGAAAAAGATTTTTAAAAATGTAATGCAGTATGCACAACCAATTAACACAAGGAGTGAATCAAAACCACTGAGAATATAGCCAGAGATACAGTTAATCAATCCATACCAACTCAAACCTTGCAAAATCCAGTTGTTTTATGAGTGTGTTCGGTGTATATTTTCTTATAGTAGGCTGGTTTTATATGTAGTGCAACAAAGGATAATCTTTTTGCAGAGTCCAAGTTGGTATGGTAATATAACAACATTACTGACAGGGTTATTCACAAAAGGGTGAAGAGTTTGGAGAAGGCAGTAGAAGTGAACAATCTAGAACAACATAGCTGAACTGGAAAGTAAGTTAAATTGGAGAATTTTCCAAATCACCTTTGTTGGCCTAGCTTGTTCATTTCTCCTGCCTTCTCCAAACTCTTCGTCTGCTTGTGAATCACCCTGTAAATCTCTTACTATCACTTTAGATGGATGTTTATATTACATTTTACTCAATCTTATTACCATATTAAGAAGAAACCAAGAGTATGCCCAACCCTTTATTTGAAAAAGTGGATAATAATTTTTGCCAGTAATGTAAAGAAGCAGGGTTCCCTTGCTTCAAACTTCACTAATCTATTCTCGCTGTGGAAACTCTGAAACCTCAACTGACTTTCACTGAGAAGAAATAAAATTACTTTGACCCGAATGCGAGAAAACACTCATGAGCAGGAAATGTTTCCACTTTTCCATATCTATTTCCACCTAACCACTGGCCACATAACGAGGCACCAATGAAAATCCTTTCTGTGGAAATTATCGTTGTGCGTGGGGTGCCAACAGTCAAACAAATGAGTAAAGGCAAAAAAACTGTGTGGAGGCACCACTTCTACTATACATGGTACTGCTTTTATGGACAAGGGTGAGCACATTTATACCATTGACTTCAAGGCAGACAACTACAACAAATTATTTGGGTTTATGGTTCATCTTATTTGCATATTGACTTTTTTTCAGCTTTACAAACTCAGACAAAATTGTTAATTGCCTACATTAAGAAATCTAAATCACTGCCATTAGACAGGGATGTGCGGTCAGGGGAGGCAGAGCCTGACCTAGTATTATGAAGGAAAAAGCTGTCAGCTTCAAGTCTGAAGCTGACAGCTTTATTTCCATTCAGATCGACTTGTTACTGGTTACATAGCAGGAAAAGCCTCCCCGCTGTGTAACCTGTCATGGACGGAGTGCTGCATCTGGCTTTTGACAGGTAGGTAACCTAACTTAGCTGTCAAAACTTAGCTGTCAAAAGCCAAATGCAGCGCCGCCTGTAATTAACAGGCATTGCTCTGTCCATGACAGGTTACACAGAGGGGACACTTTCCCTGCTGTGTAACCTGTTACACGCTACTCTGAACTTGAAGCTTGAAGCTGACAGCTTTTTCCTCCATAATACAAGATGAGGCTCTGCCTCACCTGCCCCCCCCTGACCACATGTCCCTGCCCTCTACTATTAATAATCTTTAGTAATACTTTTTGTATTTTTGTGAAATCTGCAGGTTGCAGTTATGCTGTGCCCAGCCTAATATGTTTCTCATAATAAATGGCATAGGCGGGCATCTCTGGTCTTCCAGCTGTGCTTTAATTACAAATCCCAACATGCCTCCGCCTCTGGGAGTCATGCCTGTAACTGTCGGTCTTGCAATGCCTTATAGTCCAACAACAACTAGAAGGCATGAGTTGCCCCCTCCCCCCCCCCCCCCCCCCCCCTCCATTCCATGGTCTAGGTGAATGGTGTGTTAAGCGTTTTCTCTCCCTTGGGCTTAGGCCCTAGTGGTTGTATGTTGCAGAAGTCTTCCCTTTTTAGGGGCAGCTAAAGATACTGGGACGTAGTGGGATAACGCAGTTAGCCATAAATAGGCACCAGTGGGTGTCCTCCTTAGAAGTGTAGTATATGATCAAGAGACACTAGAACCTTGATCTCTGAGATGCCAACGTTCTATCTCATATAGCCTGTAATAACAGTGAGTACAGCAAGTATGTACAGAAGATTGGAGTCTGTGTTACGCAGCAATTTTTCAGGAATTCTAAAAAAAAATGCTTTCCTTACTCATTCTCTATGCGATTCACTTACAAAGTGACTGATGACCATTTACTGCTTGAGAAAAACCGATGAGATAGATGTTTCCAAAGCTTTACAGCATCCAAAAAAATCCAATCGCACCTGTTTTGCTGTCTAGTGGTCATTTGCAGTGACTTTCAGGGTAAAAAGCATTCAATTATATGCAATATATGGATATATATGAAAAAAATATATGAATTTGGGATCTATTACAACAGTGTTCCTGACCACATGCCACAAATTGCTTACCTTGAATTTTTGTGACAATGTTGGAACATATGTTACTCAGGAGTTTTGCAGTCACATCTTCAGCAGCATCAAAACTCTCTTGGGGGTAAATGAACTTCCTGCTTGGCTTACTAGCCAACTCCTGTACCTCAAAAATGTCTTTAATATTAGGACCAGTGACATAAACAGAGATGCCTCTGGATTTTAATTTTCTTGCTGGCTGTTTCACCTCATCGGCTGGTTTGCCACTGGTGACTACAACAAGAATTTGGGCAATGTTCTCTGCAGCTCTGCTGCCTGCAGATTCAGTAAAGAACCTGCTACTGACAATGTCTAGAGCCCTTCCAGTGTAGGCAGTCCCTCTTTTATATGATAAGCTTTGTATCCTTTCCAGTATTTCACTTTTTGTGGAATATTCATTAAGTAAAAAAACTGTATCTGTCTCATCACTGTACTGAGCAAGGCCAATACGGACTTTAGTGATGCCAACATCGAGACTAGATACGAATCCATGGAGGAAATATTTTACGTTTTGGAAAGCAGTTTCCTTAATCCGTGTGGAGCTCTCTACAAGGAAAACAATATCTGCCTGATTGGCTTTTCTACAACCTGAAAGAAAAAGGAAAATATATTATTAACGACAATTGACCAATATTGCTGGCTACACTGAAATCGAAAGCTTTTCAGGGGGTTTAAAACTTTCCTTTTTAAACAAAATACTACATTAAAAATGTTTAAAAGGTGTAACTCTATGTCACAAGATGTGTATCTAGTGTACTACGGCAGCAACTTCACATTAATGTGTATTTTAAAGTAAAAATGTCCTGTAAAAGAAGCCAATTTATATTAACCTTTCTCTGTGGCCCACCTCTTAAAATGCAACTTCTTGCAATCCAGCCACTGCATGTATTTGATCCTTCAGGTGGGTCGAATACCTGTTCCCCCTATGCAGTGGGTTCTCCCCCCAGCTCAACAATCCTGCAATGATGTGTGAGCCAGTACAGAGCCGTAGCTAGCTCCTTTTGCGCATGAGGCAAGAACAGAAAATTGTGCCCCACCAACAGACGTGTTATGCCATCTGACGTTGTGCACACACGGCGTCATGTGAAAGTGCGTCCCACCTCCAGGATGGAACTGGTGGCCAAATCCAAAATAGCATAAATATTTCTTTCGTTTGACAAAACTAAAGAAAACATTTTTAGTTTCCGTTCATTTAGTCCGAAACTAGTCTAATAATATGTATGCATGAGTGTGTTTGGGGGGGGTGATGCCTCACTCGCCCCATGGTAGCTACAGCCCTGAGCCAGTAAGTGGAATCTCTGTGTGGATGGAGGAGCAGATATTTATGGTATACACACCTAGGAGTGTTGAATACCTGCAGCTGCCAGGGAGCAGTGAAGCAGTGGCATTTCAAGGCATGGGCTGCTCAAAAGTATAGATGGGCTTTTTTCACAAGGATGATGACGGGGTCACTTTGAAAGTTCATTTAGAATTTAAAGCTAAACTCTGGCCACAAAAAGTTAATTTAACCATATTCTTCAATAGCCTCAAAATATGCAAATCCACTTTTTAGCTTTTGCAAATATTAATAAACATATTGAGGGGAATTTAACAAAACTGGAGCAGACAAAATCTGGAGCAGTTGCCCAGGGCAACCAATCAGCTTCTCTCTTTCATTTTCAAATCTTAACTAAACAAACTGAAGAGAGAACCTGATTGGTTGCCATGGGCAACTGCTCCAGATTCTGTCTGCTCCAGTTTTTATAAATTCCCCTCACGGTCTTGTAAAAGTAACACACAGCCTGTGCAGAGAGTAGAGTTGTAGAATAGACCCAGGAGGTCAACCTGCTACAGGATACCTAAAGAAATCTACTATAGGGAAGTGGACACAGAATTAGACAGAGAGATTAGGCGGGGAGATCAGTGCCTGGTCATTATTACAGGAAATTTCTGACAATGGCAATGTCTAGGAGCCACTTCGTGCTCAACTATTGTACAGATTTGTAAAAAAATATACAAAGACACCAAGGTTCAAATAAGAATGCACATGCCATTTTTATTTAGATATTATTTGTTTTGCCTGGTTTTCGGTTTTATTGTATATGTTAGGGTTAGAACCATTTTTTTCAGGTACGATAAATTGATCAGGGGTTCAGTCAACTTTGTGGTGTTCAAACTGTTGTGCTCAAAGCTACCACACCAGTTTGTGTTACTGAAAACAAATTTACTGATTTTAATATACAGTATGTCCTATAACTATGTCAAGATATATAGGTTTGTACCTTTATTATGCAGTAAGATCTTTTTTTAGAATACATTAATGCAGACGGTGCAAGCTGGCTGCCATGTGTTAGATTCTGGCAGCAGTGCCCCGAGGCACTTAATGTATAAAGGTATAATAAAAACAATAAGCATCTATAAATATATTCATGCTTTGTGCAATCCACAAAGATATTTACATTTTCTATTTTATTCTGTTAGTTCTAGTTTCTATTTCACTTTACTAAAGTGAAATGATATGGCACAGATTGAAGCAATGCTTTATTTCTCCAGATGGTTTGGTTGCTCCAATTTCCTTACAGCTGTTTATAATCATGGAGGAAAGGCGAGTGTAATGAAAGTTCAATACATTCTGTGTCTAGAATTTCAACCTGCAGGCTACAGATTGAGAGGAAGGGAAAGATGGCAGGGCCAAATAATGATTTACCTTGGGCAATCTGACTCATCTGCCTGGTGGCTTCTTCTACTGTAGTGCACAGAACCTGGAGCATGTTTTGGGAAATTCCCTGCAAAGCTGTAAAGTCAGCCACATTATAAACATATTTCTCATCTGGATCGCTGGCTATTTCATTAAGCTCCGTCAAGAGGGCATCCTTTATACCAATGGCATATAAAGTGATGCCTGCCTCCTTTACTCTCCTGGATGGCTCCTTAATATTATCTTGAGATTGTCCATCAGTTATAACCACGGCAATTTGAGGCACTCCATTGTTTGCTCTTCCACCTGCACTTTCTGTGAAGTGATTATCCAACATAAACTCAAGACTTTCTCCAGTTTTCGTGCCCCCGCCTTTGTACTTCAAGGTCCGTACATACTGTAATATGTCATCTTTCCTATTGTAGGAGTTTAAATAAAATTCTGTACGGGGCTCATCACTGTACTGGATAAGACCAATTCGGATCTTATCTTGGCCAACATCAAAGCCATTTATCAAGGTGTACAAAAAGTCTTGCATGCTTTTAAAATTTTCTGTTCCAATGCTCCATGATCCATCCACAAGCAATACAATGTCAGCAATATTGGCTTCTTTACATACTGAAACAAAGAAAATGAACAAACGTTATTTCTTAAGCTGCATAACAAGCTATAACTCCCACACTATTTAAAACTCTAATTCAAATGTGTCAAATAAACAAAGTAGTGGCTCCACTAATAAAAATTTGTTTTTGTTTTTGTCTATGTCCCCATTGGAGAGATTTGCCATTACTTCTTCTCCTGACAGGCCGTGAGGGTAAATCTTTCCAATGGGAGGGTGATAAAAAAAAATGATAGCAGCTGTAACACTTTTTCACTCTAATTAAAAAATATATATTTATCTGAAGCTGGACATTAAAGAGTATGTCAAAAGCAAATATTTTCAGAATAAAATGACTTGTAATTGCATTTTCCTACAGGCTTGTTAAACTGCTCCAAGGGCCCATAAGGGAGGTCTCCAAAGATGAAACAACATTTGGCATGCTCAAACCTCCACAAAAACTGCATAAAGCTGAAAAACAATGCAGTGCGGAGTATTTGTTTTGTTCCGTGGATTACAATATTGCCCCCATGGTGCTTTATTGTTATCCAGCTTGTAAGCTATCTGCATATATTCCTATTTATCTACAGAAATTTGACACCAAAAATGTGATTAAGCCGGAGGATTTTTAGAAAAGAAAAAATTGCTTTTAGGGTCCCTAAGCAAGGTGGAATTAAATGTTGGCACCCATATGGGTGGATGTGGTTTAAAGATATGTCTGTAGCAGGATCCAGAATGTAGTGCAAAGGTCAGGAGCATATTGTACAACAGGGTATACAATGCAGAAGTCAGGAGTATAATGTACAATTTAGCATATACAATGCAGGGTTGAGGAGTATAATATACTACATAGTGAATGCAGTTCAGGGGTCAGGAGTATAATGTACAACATAGTGAATTTATTGCAGTGATCAGGACTATGTAAGATACAACACTGTGTACAGAATGGACTTCATGAAAAGGATTTTACAATGAGAACAAAAAAATTATTGTCTTTCTCATTCACTGAGGGACACAGGATTCAGAACCAATTGGGACGTCCCAAATCAGTCTAACTGAGGGATGGGAAACACAGCAAACAAAATAATAACACTGTTAACAGCAGAAAACTGGAAAGTGACTGCAGAGTTGCCTGAAGGGTCTTACACAAAAAGCTGGCATCAGAAGAAGCTTTCTAATGGAAGAGGTGGCTGCTATGTAGACACACACAGCTTGAACTTCATCCAAACAACAAAGGGAAATTTCCTTCTGATATACTGGTGCCGAACAGAGGAATGGAATCACAATGCTCAGGTTGAGATGAAAGGCTGACACCACCTTAGGAAGGAAGGAGGTTTGAGGCCTTAATACCACCTTGTCGTTGTGTAAAACCAAAAAAGGTTCTTTAAAAGACAAGGCCCCCTAGTTCAGATACGCACCTTGCAGATGCGATGGCAAGAAGGAAAGTAAACTTGTGAGTAATTATGGAAAGAGGAATATACCTGATAGGTTCAAATGTAGTTTTTGAAGACTCTAAATAACCAAATTTAAAACCAGTGACAGGTGATTACACAGGGAGATACATATGAAAACACCCTGTACAAAGGGTTTACTTCATGAATACGAGAATAGTGATCTTTGGAACAAGATTGCCAGTGCCGATATTTGCCCCTTGTTGGTACTCAAAGCAAACTGTTGACCGAGGCATGATTGCAAAGACATCATCCACTGCTTCCACCAGATGATCTCTGCACCTGGAGACAGGGGGCCAACATCTGCCTCTGTGGTCTCTGAGCACTTAGCTGTAGAGGCTATATCTGATTAAGAGTCTTATAAATCCTTGATGGATGATATTGTCCCTATGGAGTACCAGGCAGCAGACATAACTCCTAGGGTTTGAGAGACCTTATTACTGCAGTATAGCCCAACGTAAAGTTGAAAACACAGCCTGTAGTGTGTATGCAGAAAACTCCTGATAAACTGTTTCATCCTCCCAAATGTTTGCTGTCCAATACCCCTTTTGAGGAATTCATTTGAAGAATTGGGCTTTTTTTTTTTACCGTTGATCTGGCAGCGTCCCGTTTGAATGAAGCCCTGATGATTCCTGTAGAGGTAGAGGCCCTGCCTTGCAACCTGTCATGACTGTAATTTTACTCTGTCAAACATTAGGGGAATGGACTAAACTCATGAGAAGGGATCCCCCTTCCCTCCACACTGATCCTTCTTTTGTGGAGTGCTTAGTGCTGTTACCATCAGGCCTGGATTTCTAAATGGGTTAGTGGACATCTTCCATCTTAATTCCCGTATGAGTTTCCTGTCAGTGAACATGTAGAGAATGCTTTTGGTTGCAATGATGGGTTGTGGAGCAGGCACATTAAAAGCGTTTGCTGCGCATGATTTTCCAGGGACAACGGCTCTTCGGAGCTGCCTTAACCCCAGTGACATTGTTGATGAGGGTGTCCAAGAGTACCCATCTTCTGCAGCAGAAGAAGCTTAGACTTCAACCTGGAAACCCCCTACCCTGAGGCCAAGAAGAGTTTCTTTTGTTGCTCAAAGGCTTCAACCTCTAAGACTAAATCCAAGCCAGGAACCCAGTTTCACTGCAAACACTTGGCCTCTGAATCACCCAAACCTGCAGACAAGTCCTCTTTAGCATTAAGGGACACCTCCACTTTCCATAGTGGTGGAATGTCTGTTAGACTTTGTGAACATCTAGATAGACAGCATCTTAGATGCCTGGGTACGGGAGGTGATAGCCACATATAGAGACTAGCTCAAGCAGCTTTAGGATGGGGTCTTGCTGAAGAGAAAAAGTAATCTTAAAAAAGCAACAACTATCATTAAAAATGCTTACACTTTTCTCAGCATGGAAAAGATGTCCATTCTCCTAGGACACTAGTAAGTAACAGTCATGCTGGAAGGGGTTATACCAGACTTTTTTGCAGGTGTCCACTCCTCCTGAGGGTGGCAGTATAACTCAAATGTCTCTGAATCCCATGTCCCTCAATGAAGGAGAAAGAAAAATATATGTAGTGTGGATATTTTTATTCCAAATCAAACTTCCAAGGATGGTTAAATTACTAAAACACTGCAGTTGTTAAATGATTTCTGGAAATAGAAACATTCATTATAGTATAAATGATCCTGAAATATTTAAAAGTAACAGACCAAGGCAACAATAATAAATCTAGTTCTTGTCTGAAGAATGTATGTTTGATGTATTTCTCTAAAGAATTACACCAAAATAAGATTAGACAGTTCCCCAGGGTTTTGCAGTTCTTTAATTAGCCATGCAGTAAAGAATGAAATAAATTAACTTTTTATACTCTTTTCCAAATTTTAAAAGTAATGACAAAACTGGAAGAAACATGTATAGGATTTGTTAATATGCAAGTTTCTTATATATTTTTTGTGCAAAAATATATAAGACTTGCTCATTTAAATGAATTTTACAGTTATCAGGAATGCAGCTGAATTCTGTGCACACAGCTGTTTAGCCCTTATTTGACTTTCAGAGGTGCCACAGGAAGTTCTATAATTTTTTCACATTTCATTTAACTGGACCACAAAAACCAGATAATGTACCATCATGATGTTACAGCCATGCTCAGTACCTTAGTTTCTGGCACCATCAGCTCAATGCTGTTGATTCTGGTGCAGAGCTTCTGGCTAGGTATGAACTAAGGGTCAGGTTTGCTGCTACCATGTGTTTGATGAAAATCCTGCAAGTTTTAGGTTCCCAGGAGAATATTTTATTAAACCATAATGTACAATGTAATGCATAGCCTTTGAACTATGGCCAACTGGTTTATAAGGGCAAATGCGTGGGCATTTGTATAAGCCTGGCCCCTCACTATAAAAGGGGTAAACAGAGCAGCCACAGTGTCAGTGAACTGGAAGCTGTTGTAGGGACAGCATAGGGAAATCTGACAAATCGCACGGGGAGAGATTAGGGTAATTTAGAAAACTGTAGTTTAATTTTGATGTCTAGCTCTGCAGAAACATGACTCTTTTGTCCTTTTTTGTTTTTGCTATTCGAAGCTTTTTTTGTCTTTTATTTTTTTGTGATTGATTTTAGGAGGCAAAAGAAGTGAACAATGTAGGACAACATAGCTGAACTGGAATGTGAGCTGAATTTTTCCAAATCAGTTATTTTAGCCTAGATTGTTCACTTCTCCTGCCTTCTCCAAACTCTTTACCCTTTTGTGAATAACCCTGTAAGTGGAAAAACAGTGTGCAACTAAGCCATCTCACATTTTATCACTCACATTTGCTGCACTCCCCTTTTCCCAGTGATCAAGTAAAAGTTAGGCATACATAAGTTAGGACTATTATCCCTTTTCTAAACTGTCCTGCTGCTGGCCAATTTGCATCCTCCACATAATCTTAATTTAGTAGAACCCCAGCTTGTGCTTTTTGTCTCTATGAAATTTGAGCCTAGCCACACTCATTTAAAATTGTCCTGCTGCCAGTTTTACACTACTGTATCATCTGCAGTCTGTTAATTGCTGTAGTAAAACATGTCTGTACCATTTGTTTCCACTATATTTTGGCCTAATAAACCTAATTAAAACTGTCCTGTTACTAGCCAGTTTTATACTGGTATGTTCCCTGCAATATTTTAATACTTGTAGTAAACCCCAAACATATCCTCCTTGTCTCTAGTAAATTGGAGTCTAGCCTTGCTATGTAAACGTGTCCTGTTATGCTGCTATTTCATATTGACACACTGTTCTGGTGTCCCTGCCAGATTTTCCCTTTTGTCCTGTTTCCATGGCAGATCTTCCCCTCTGTGTTAGATGCTTGGCTGCCAGCCGATTGCAGGTCGCAGGGCTGCAGCCAGTCTGGTCTCCACCTCCCCTATTTAGTGCTAGTTCACCTATTGCTCTGGGTTCAAGCAACGTGTCTTACCTGGCTGCTGGCCCCCCAGTATTCCTAGTGATCCCTGTGTTCCCAGGGATCCCAGCGTTCCTAGCAATCTTTCTCTGTGTTCCCGGAGGTATCCTGTGATTCTTAGTTTCCCTGTGCATTTTTGTATCCCCATTCTTTCTGGATTCCCGTGTACCCCTGAGGATTTCTTGTTTGGCTGTATTCCCTGCTTTGTTGCCCTAAGTGTTCACGTTATATTCTGAGTTCCCTGTGTGATCCTTTGGCTATTGCATCATTTGTTTCTTTGTTTTCACCTGTGTGCTGTGAGCTATCTGTATTGTTGGCACCGCTATACTGCTTTAGTGTTCCCGCACTCCAGCCCCAGTGTGTCTGCTTTCCTCTATTGTCTTGCTTTCTCTGTGCCTCAGCCTGTAGTGTGTCTGTAGTGTGGACTTGCCCATATGTGGTAAATGATGGAGAGAGAGAGGGCTCCTTCTCCAATCTCTCTCTCCCTGCCCTGTGTGAGGCTGACATCCATCAAATCACTGGGGATCCCCAGTGACATCATTCACCATATATGGACTTGCCCACATGTGATAAATGATGGAGAGAATGCTCATATGTGGTAAATGATGAAGAGAGAGAGAGAGGGCTCCTTCCCCTTTCTCTCTCTCTCTCTCTCTCTCTCTCTCTCCCTGCCCTGTGTCACGCTGACATCCTAGAATCACTGGGGATCGCTGAAGAGAGAGGGGAAAAAGTGCTCTCTCTTCAGCATTTACCACATAAGGGCAAGTCCATATATGGTGAGGGCTGCGTGCACAGAGCTTCTGTGCATGTCCATATATTTGTGGACGCGCAGCAGCTCTCAAGAATTACTGTCAGTCACAGTGACGCAGATCAGTGGGGAGGATCCCAACAGTATTGTATTACCCAATTTACTTATTTAGCCTAAGGAATGCAATAATAAAGAAAATATAGAACCCCCATAGTTCTCCTTTAAACCTCAGTGTAATGAACATCTCCTGCATGTGCCTTTCTCTGTATCCCAACCAGTGGCTGTATCACGTATTCTGTGTGGACTCAGTTCACTTTTTCTGTGTGCTGTAACTCCTCAGTGTACCTTGTATTACCCAATATTTGTATATTCTGTACCTCTGTGTGGTATCAGTCTTTCCTTGTGTGCTACTGTCCTTTACCTCCTGGTTAACATCTCTTGTCCTACTTGACACTGAGTTCTGAATCCCGGTGGTGTGCTGTCTCCCCATTCCGACTGTAGTTGGTCAGTCATGTCTGCATGTGTGTGTTGGAGGGCTGCTACCAGGGAGCTGCCCTGCAGCACAACATCCCCACAATCAGGGGCTCTGGAGAAGACCTGGTGCTCCCTAGATTCTACACTATAGCACACCCATGCCAAAAGTGCAGTCACCTTGTCAAAGGGTGTTATGGAAATTCGCTTGCATTAAGCGCACAAATCCAGGCCACGCTAAAAGTGCACCAAAGTGCAGCAAAAACAAGCAATTTCGCCGTGCTTGAAAGCATGTGTATTAAGCTCTTTTGTGCAAGGAAAGGCAACACTCATGCAGAGTCAGACGAGATACTTCATGGTGGAGATTCTGTGACCAAGTGTCTCCTTACACCCGCTCCATTTATTTTTATAGATGTCAAACAGGAAGTGATGTCAAACAGGAAGTGATGTCAACAATCGACAACACACTCAATACAATCCTCAATACACCAGCATATCATAGCCAATGAAACACATGTATACAATAGAAAAGGGAGTGTATGTCTGTCATAGTAGAAGCAGCCTGGTTGCCCATGGTCGCCGCCATCTTTAATCTCCCGTTACCACTGGAGTGTGCTTTATCCAGCATTGCTCAGTGAGCAATGCCCAATAAAGTTATTATGATTCTCATGAATGCGAGCTTATCTGCAGGGACAATGCCATACTATTTCAAGCGCGCTGATCAGACGCATCAGAAATACAAACACACGTTCCTTTCAAAAAGGCAGATATGTATCTTAACTAATACTATGTCCTCAAAGCAAATGCATCCACGCCAAGCCAATAAATCCGCGCATCGTGCAGGGGCCCTAGCCGGCGTCCACACACTCGCTAAGAAAACATTGCTCCGCCATCCACAGGAAGATATCCACTCCAATGGTTTACCCCCAGTGCCGATTAATCCGGGTCACGCTCCAATGGAGTGTGACACAGTAAACCTGACACTGAGAGCCATGATGACAATAATACTGAAAACACATCCTTTTAAAATTTCCACAACAAGGGACAGGCCAGGGACATTTAGGCTGTGGAGGAAAGCGTTAGATGATGCTGGATGTCCTCCAGCCTGGATATAAGATGGGCTCTGTTTGGCTTGGTGCAACTTATAACTCACACCAGTGTAAACTCCCTGTGTTTAGAATCCCTAGTGTCCTTTCACTCACTGTGACTGGTGTCCCTGCCCTGATTCCTGCTCTGTTGGTCCCTGGCTTCCTTCTCCTGGAGGCAACATTTCCTAGTGCCTTCGGTTCCCAGATCATGACACATTTGCTGTCTTTGGGATTTTTCTAGAAACTGGCCAGCCACATGACAGTTTTTCAACAGTAAGACTGTAACACAGTGTACAGCTTTAGGGCCTCCCCCAAGCATGTTATGTAGAAAATGTGTGAATTTTCAATGTTGCCCTCAAAGCCACATGGAAAGATCCTCTCCCTGCTGTACAGTATTTAAATTATTGTTCTGCATCGGTACATGGTACCTTTATCAGGGTTAACGTCGAAGTTAAGCCTGATGAAGGGACCCTGGGGGGTCCCGAAAGCATTTGTTTCCATTTGACAACTGTTCAATAAATGAACTTTTGGTGTTTCTAAAAGGAATTTTGGTGTGCTGGTGACATTTCTTTAAAACATTTATGTTACCTAGGGTGGTCTGGATGCAAATGCAGTCTGCCTAGGAATTCTCACACCTCCAGACCGACATCCACCCATTAAGACATTTTTCATAGCTGCTACCAAGAGCCTTCCATTAAGCGAATGGTTTATTGTTATGCTGCCACCCAGAGGTCACTGTTTTTACTGCACTAATTTTTCTGTAATTCTACCCTTTGTATAATGTAATTTCCTCCTTCCTCATTGTAATTTTGTGCTTTGTTTCCTGCAAGTCAAGGAGGAGAGGAGAGAAATATTCCTTTTGACCATTGCAAACACCATCTACTGTTTGCCTGAACCCTTCTGTGTGCAATAAAGATATTTGATGTGATCAGCTATCTGATAAGGATTGTTTGCAGGGATTGTCTCTGCTTTATTCAGGCCAGGCATAGAGGTGTCAGGAAGGGATAAAACAATATTAGAACAATTGGAGTCAGGATATCCTTCACCAGGCATGGGGGGCAGTGTATTCTTTTATATGTGCAGGGGTAGTTTTTTATGTGTGTGGGGGGAATGTATTATTTTATATGTGCATGGGTAGTTTTTTTATGTGTATGGGGGGTGTATTATATAATATGTGCAGGAGTAGTTTTTTATGTGTAGGGGGGTGAGTGTATTATTTTATATGTGCAGGGGTAGTTTTCTTATGTGTATGGGGGAGGGGTGTGTATTATTTGCTGCAGGAATCCCTAATTGCACCTTAACTTACAAATATGAATAGGGACTTATTGTCTATGTATTAGTGTCCGAAGTACCATACTGGATTTAGTTACATTTTATTTTGAAGTTTGAGATTTGGCAAGCGGCCCCCATGGGAGAAAAAAATTGTGGCCCCCGAGTGAAATGAGTTTCAGACCCCTGCTCTAAAGTAACGGAAATCCTCCCTTGGTCAGCTGTCACCTGAACAAGTGTCCTCAATGGAAGACTCCCCCTCTTTTCCTGCTCTGGTAATAACTCAAAATTTTTGATTTTCATTCACTTTTCACTAGGACAAACAGAGGGGGCAAATCTCCCTAGTGGGGAAACACATAGCAATAAAACCTGACAGGGCTGCTATCCCTTTCCAACTTTATTACAAATGTATCTTTCAGATTGTAAGCCCTCAGGGGCAAGGCGCTCCTTACCATCTTGTCTTGAATTGTATTGTGATTGTAATGTCTTCCTTATATTGTAAAGCGCTGCACAAACTGTTGGCGCTATATAAATACTATGTAATAATAATTACAAAGTTTAAAAAAAATGACATTTGACATAATTTAAATATACAGTTTTTAAGTAAATACAATTAAGTATTTCATAAGTGAGACATACTATATTTCACACTATTTGGCATTATGTGAGTTTCATGGCCCATGTTTTTCTTTGTTCTCCTGTGTCTCCAATGTAATGCAAAATGACAGTTGAAAGATTACAGCTGAAAGAATATTGCATGAGCATACCTCCCATCTATCTCTCATTTGAAAGCAAATCCTTCTGTCCCTCTTTTCTCCTCAGTTGTCCCTCTTTTTGGTCTGATGTACAGATATCTATGACAAGGTTCTATTTAACCACTAAAAGTGTTATTCTGCACCAGAACCTTTCTTTTATCTCTTAATTATCTTGTTTGCTATTTGGAAAAGCCAGAATATAGGAAACATAATGGTGAGAAAAAAATATATTCATATAAATTCTTAATAGTCCACAAAACTGGGGACATGGCAGGTGTGGCGTCCATTGGTTAAATGCATTGTGCTGGAAGGTGCCCCTCTTAATCATCTCAGAAAGGGAGATGTATAGGAAGTATGCATGACCATGATGATAATGCACTGAAATGTACATATACATATGCATAAAACTTTCACCACACAACAGAAATTTGAGCTTTTTTGCAATCATAGAATAGGACAGATGGCTAGCACACTGGTAACAGACTTAAATTGACTTGCAATAAAGACCTCAATATAAAGTAATCTTGTACACTGCTTGTTATAAAAAAAAAAACCACAGATGCATACCTGTTTTCTGTGTGTTTGTTACGTGAACAGTAAATCCAAAGAACAAGAAGAATAAAAGTGATTTAAGGAGTCCCATTTTCTATGATATCTGTGATGAAAAAAGAAGAAATATAAAAAAATTGAGTATATATGCGGCATATATGTGCTGGAAGCTGTTATGAATCTTAAAACATCCCATTCATTGGTTGCTAGGAGTCCTCTGGAGTCCTAGCACCCAATTACTGATCCTTGGTCCATTCAGCTGGCGGCCGGGAGATTCCCCAGCTGGCAGTTGAATTTAAACATAGGGGCCGGGGATGCTGGCCTAATATTCTTAACCACATATGGCCACATTTGGGTAATGATGTCTGCCAGCATCCCTATTGTTTACATTTAGTTGTCTCAAATGACTGAGTGGATGGGTGCCATAGCCAATAGCAGGCTGGCTATGGCACATATCCACTGCCAGCTAGAAATTAGCAGCAGAGCAGACCTGATGGGGAACTCAGTTCTCAGAATTACTCATCATGCTTTGCCTACTCAGTATCACTGACAGTGGGAATCACTGGTTGTGGGCATCACTACAGCCGACAAAGTCCTAATGTCCAATGATGGCAACAGTAGGCAGGTGGAGCCTGATGGGTGATTCTAAGGACTGAGCTCCCCATCAGGTCCACTTTGCTTCAGATTGACAACAGGCAGTGGGTGGGTGCCATAGCCAGATTGCTATTGGCTATGACACCCATCAACTGCCAGCTGTCAATCTGAAGCAGAGAAGATGTGAATGGGAACTCAGTTGTCAGGATTCCCCATCAAGCCCCACCCACCCACAGTCTTCCTGCCTGTGTAATACAGAGCTCAGTGATGCTGATGAGACTGATTTTATCAGGCTTAGCATTACTAAGCTGCACTGAGACCGCAATGGACACTCCAGCCTCATTCACCTCTACACCACAAATAGCAGTGCTTGTGCAGAAATTAAAGTACCTGTTGAATATGGTGCAAGCACCGACATTTGTCATGCAGATGCAGTGCCATAGACACTCTTTATTCATTCCTGTGAATGTATTTTAAAACACACACCTTAGACATGCAGATATATTTCCTTTATGACATACTTTGTAACATATTAACAGGAAAGCAATCATGAATTAATATTGGTGTTTGTCCTTTTACATATGCATCTGGGCTCACGTCTTATCTTTGGCAAAAAAAAAAATGTTTTCAATATGAAACCATTATTGTACAAGCCAGGGTGCTCGGTAAAATCCTGGACTCTGACCTCACCTTTCAGCCCCACTTCAAATCACTGTCCAAATCTTGCTGCCTTTACCTCCATAACATTTCCAAAATATGACTCTTCCGAACCATTGAAGCCACAAAGCTACTAATTCACTCATTTGCTATCTCTTGTCTCAACTATTGCAACTCCCTCCTCATTGGCCTACCTCTACACAGGCTATCCCCCCTTCAGGTTTTCATATTACTTCTGCCACCCACTAACTGCACAGTGTCGGCCTACCCTCTCTGCCAGTCCTTCCACTGGCTTCCAATTAGCCAAACAATACATTTCAAAATATTACCGACTTAGAAAGCAATCCACAACTCTGCCCCAGGTATATATCCAACTTCATCTCAAAATATCACCCAAACTGTCCTCTCCACAAGACCTTCATTCTAGCTCCCTCGTCACCTCGTCCCATGCTTGCCTCCAGGACAACTTTAGATTGTGAGCAATCACAAGCAGGACCCTCCTAATAATCTTGTCTTGAATTGTATTGTAACTGTACTGTTTCCCTTTATATTGTAAAGTGTTGTGCAAACTGTTGGCACTATATACATCCTGCATAGTAATTATACAAATAATAATAACAATAATACATATTTTGGTGGGAATTTTTGCTTTGTAATCATTTTTACATTTTAAAAACATGAACATCTAAAAGGGCCTCTTTTGGCTTTCTGTCTATGATTATTATAAAGTTTAATGTTAGTGTACTCTGGACTAAACAAACCAAACAAACAGTGGAATAAGCAAACTTACGTGAGAAGCAAGCCTGGAGGGTAAACCAAGCCTGTATATACATGCTTTTTGCTAGTGTAATACACTTTTGTCAAAAAGTTATATAGCTCAGGAAAAAACCCTGTAGCTGTTTTGTTATACTGAAAGATTTTTGTTAAAATTCTTCACAACTTTTAAATTCCTTTTAGGACACCAGCTAACAAAAAATATTTGTAGCCACTTCTGCAAAAATAAAAAAATTTCTTAATACATTTTTATTAAAGAATGTAAGTGACATATAGGGGTCTATTCACTACGCTGCCGTAGGCAGCCGAGTGACTAACTGACCCGAACGCTGTTCGGCTATTCACTTCAGGCTGGTACGGCTGATTTCAGCCGTATATCGGCTGAAATCAGCCGTACATCGGCTTGCTTCGTGTGGCTTCGAAACAGCCGAACATGCTCAGCATGTTCGGCTGATCCGAAGTGCAGAAGGAGTTCGACTCAGCCGATCCAACATCTGGATCGGCTGAGCCGAACCTCCGGCAGGCTTCACACTGCTGTTCGGGCTATTCTGAAAGATCCCGAACAGCAGTGAGAGAATAGCCGAATGCCGCCGAGCGGCATTTGGCTCGGCTGTTCTGCTCGGTCCCTCAGAGGCACCGAGCAGAACAGAAAAAGAGTGAAAAAAGTAGAAAAAAGTAAATAGAAAACGATTGTGCAGAGCTAGCAGTGACAGCTAGCTCCGCCCAATAGTTTCCTATTGTCCGGCGGCTCTGCTGCTGTAAAAAAAAAAAAAGTAAAAAAAAAAAAAAAAAAAAAATTCCAGCCGTATATCAGCTGAAATCAGCCATACATCAGGTGGCTTCGGCTGGCTTCGGGTGAAGCTGAGCATGTTCGGCCGACCCGAAGTGCGGAAGGAGTTCGACTCAGCCGATCCAACATCTGGATCGGCTAAGCCGAACCTCCGGCAGGCTACTCGCTGCTGTTCGACCTATTCTCATAGATGCCGAACAGCAGTGCGTAAATAGCCGAATGCCGCTGAGCGGCATTCGGCTCGGCTGTTCTGCTCGGTATCTCTGTGGTACCGAGCAGAATAGAAAAACAGTTACAAAAGTAGTAAAAAATAAAATAGAAAACGATTGGGCGGAGCTAGCATGGACAGCTAGCTCCGCCCAACTGTTTTCTATTGGCCGGGCGGTTCTGCTGCCGTCAATCACGAGAGGGGGACCTGATGGAGAACTGCAGGTCCCCCTCTGCTTATTGACAGCAGCAGTGGGCGGGTGCAATAGCTAGTTTGCTATTGGCTATTGCAAATTGAAAAAGCCAATAGGATTCTAGCTAGGCATTCCTATGGTGATTTTTTTTTAAAATTATTCTGAAGGCAGTCAACGGCTCCAATGTCAGAAAAAAAAAATAACCGAGCAGGGAAAGGTTTACTCGGCTCAATCGAGCAGAGTGAACCTTTCTGGGAGAAAGTGTTTGTCGTATTAGACTCCCAGAGCGTCCAGGAGAGTAATGACAGATGGCGTTCCTGGTTACCAGGTAGCCGGGAAAGCCATTTGTCATTACACACTGAGAACACGGAGAGGCCACTCTCAGTGTGTAATGACAGCGCCCCTGGTTAGCTGGTAACCGGGGACGCTGATCTCTCTTAAAGTGGTCGGAGCCAGCCGTGAGATGACGGCTGGCTCCGCCCAGCTTTCAGAATCAGGCTGTCGGATGGCCAATGGCCGGCCATTCGGCCAGCTTCGGCTTCATCGAGGCATATGCCTTCGGCTCGACTGAGCCGCTCGTCAACTTCAGGAGCTGTACGGTTCTACTGAACGGAAGGGGTCCTGGAGCCGAAGCTAGCCGAAGGATCAACCGAAGCTATGGCTAGATCCTTCGGCAGCTTAGTGAATAGACCCCATAGTATGCTTCCATGTGTTACAATTAGTACTGAGACATTCATACTAAGAGGATTAAACTGAGAAAAATTAAGCATTTGAAATTGTGTTACACAGTAATATTTGCTAGTGCATAGTGTAATTTCATGAAATACATGAAGGGTGTACTAAAAAAAATTGCAGAGCCATTAATCTCGCAAAACTGTGCATTCTGTGCAAATGGGGCAGAAATTAATGTCATTAGTATATATATATTTTTTTTTAAATATAATATCATGAAAATACTGCATTATGGCGACTGGATGGATCTAATCACAGGAAATTAATTTCATATGTTCCTCGGCTCCACCTATTGGCCAGGCCGTGGTATTTTCCTGATTCACTCTAATAAATTTATTACATTCGATCTGAAAAGAACACATACTAATAACGTATGTTTTTAACCCATTCACACAGAACAAACGTGCATGCAGTTTCACATGACAAATTTTTAATAAAAATTTGTGAAGTGAAGAAGTGAGTCAAGGCCAGTGTTATTCTATAACCCTGCAGGAAATGTAAAGTAGGCCTGGCTACTAAGTCACTGATTCGAATCAGTGAATCAACTCACTACAGATTTCGAATAAATCGAATAATGAAAGTGAATGTGATTCAATTCACTGTCGAAGATCCTCCCCTTTCAAAATGAGAGAAGGAGGAAGCTGAAAACAGCCACAGCTTATGATTTGTAAAATAAGCTATAGCATGAGCTGTGTGAGGCAGCAAAAGTCTGAATATCTGAATGAATCACACAGCATACAAGATTCTGTTTTGTACTTCTTGTACTGTACTGTACAATGATTAATAACTATTTTGCTGTATTGCAGAGATTAGTAGCACAGTTATTATTTTTGTATACTATACAAAAGCAGAATAAAGTTACTTAACATTTAATATGCTGACTAGATGTGTGCCTATGTCTGTATATTATGCATGCATTGCACTTTAATACAATAAGACAGACACAAAGTCAGATATATTTTCAGAAGAGTTTAACTAATAGATTTATCTGCAAACGTATCTGAAAATTACGTTATAATCACGTAAGGGAACAGTTGTGACCGAAATTGTTTATTGAGTATTGGTGTTTTTCCTCATTATAATTTCCTATTAAAGTTAATGAGAGTCAAAGATTTACAATTGTACATATAAAACAACTCTGAATGTAAAGAACTGCTGAGTGCTGACTTCAAACACTCAGTAATGAATGTCTCAGGAGTTCATGATCCTAGTTTGGAGGAAATGAATCGTAATTCAAGTCAGTGATTTGAATCATTTCACTGATCTGATCCACATGATTGCAATCACTTAAAATAATCACTTTGCCCAAGTCTAATGTACAAGACCTCTTGTATGTTGTTTGAAGTTGAGTTGTAATTTCTTCACTATGATGAGATGTTTAACATCAGTTATTAGACTAATTAGGATCAGCTCCCACAATGCTTGTGCATAGAGGTTATCTAAAATAAAAGTAAGAAAATGGAGTGGTGACAATTCGATGTGGCAGCTATCCGTGACACACATTGAGCGATCATTCCACCGGCCTTGTCTCACACTCCAATGATCAGGAATTGCCTACTACTACCCATATGCTTTACTATATTCTGTTTTTGGTGTGTATGCATGCTTAGTAATGCCTTTAGTGATTTACTGTTTCTCTGGGGTGCTATGTGTGGCCTACTGCATTATTATATGACTGGCCGCAGCTTTATGTATCTTTAAATAACAAGTGTGTACATGTGGTTATAATGAAGCTTTTTTTGGTGTTCACTTATATCTTATAAAGGTGCATATTCCTATTACAGGTGAGTGTTTGTGCTTTAAATACTTGCTTTTTATCATGGATCCTCAGTATACCTGTCAATGAAGCAGTGTAAAAGATAAGCATTCCAAATATACAGATCACTGTTTTTAATCTCGCTTCTCCAAACAAATATGAAAAATATGAACTTTGCCATGTCTTTTTTTTCATAGTTGTGTCATTATTTACATACTGTAGGTCCTCTGGTGTTGTTTTGGACATCTAGCAATCATTCGTGACAAATGGACATCTACAGCAGCCTTTCTCAACCAGAGTGCCTTGAAATTGTCACATAGCATTATGCTCTTCCATGGTGCAGGCAGGCTGGCCATCAGCACAATGGAAAGGAATAACGCTAACCCAGGATGGGATGTATGCAGAAAAGTATTGAACTTCAATTCTATTCAGGCCTGCTCCACCCCCTGCCATGCTGCTGCATATGTGACTCCTGGTATAATTGTAGGACTCTGATGCAACGGGTGACTGAGGACTCTGATGTGAAGAAGGGCATCTGGTGTGGAGGTTGTATTTATGAAATAAAGGGGGGCTTCTGATGTGAATGGGGGCTTCTGATGTGAAAGGGGGCTCTAATTTGATGGGAGACCTCTGATTTAAAGGGGGGCTCCTAGTATAAGAGGGGGAGTCTGATATGAAAGGAAAGGGCTCCTAATGTAAAGGGGCTCTAATGTGAAAGGGGGGCTCCTTATTGAAGGGGAGACTTCATGCAAAAGGGGAACCAAACTTTTTGTTGTTTTTGCATTGGGTCCCCTCTTAAAATGCAATACATTTTAGACTGGGATGCCTCAAGATTTTGTATACTTTTAACCACCTACTGTCCGGCCGTTGTAATTAAACGGCCAGACAGCGGCTTCTTGAATGCGGGTGAACGTTTTTAAACGTCCCATCCCGCCCCGCTCGTGCCCGCTGCTAGGCGGCGGGCACGAGCGGGAAATCAGCCTGCAATGTAAACAGCCAGCGATGGCTGTTTACATATAAGCGTTCGGGCATCTGTAGAGAGGCCCGACAGCTTGTAATATGCCTGCGGGTGTGCGCCCCCCTCCGTTGCATCCGCTGCTGGCGATCCCGAGCTCCGCTGTGCCCGGTGCGAGCCCGGGACCAGCACAGCAGCTCTGCGGCCGGAGATCAAACAGAGCTCAGTACACAAGCTCCGTTTGATCTCCTCCTCCTCTTCGGAATGCAGGCAGTGATGTCTATTACATCACTGCCTGGATTCAGTGTCACTCTCTGGTACAGAAACCGGAGAGAAGCTGGTGAAGCAGGTGTTTGCTTCATCAGCTTCTCTGGGGGTCCCTAGGTGACATTAGGGGTCTTAAAAACCCCTGATGTCTCCATAAAGAGGACCTGTCACTGAAAATTGTCTATCACAAAGGTGCAAACATGCGTCTAGTGCGCCTAAGTGCGTAAATGACGATTGCATCCATTACACTGCACATGTTATGTATCCCCGCAAACGTCCCAGTGAGAGCAATACTTCTAGGGTCATCAATCACTGATAACACTAACCTGATGAGCGATAAAAGCTTTTAAAGCGTCGCCTATGGCCAATTTTGGGTATGGTAGTTTTTGCGAGTTCGCGGATGCACGCAATTTTAAAGCTTAATATGTTTGTTGTCTATTTACACGACGTGACCCCGTCTTTTATATTTTGCCCAAAATTTGGGTAATAATAACTGTTTCATAACATAACGTAGGGAAAACAGTTTTTTCCCACATTTTCTGTACTTTTTTCATTATATAGTAAAAAATAAAAACCCCAGTGGTGATTAAATACCACCAAAAGAAAGCTCTATATGTCCCCAAAAAATGGTATAAAATTACTTTCAGTACAGCGTTGCATGACAGAATAAATGTCAAAGTACTGCAGCGCTGAATACTGAAAAATGGCCTGGACAGGAAGGGGGTGTAAACACCCCGGTCAGCAAGTGGTTAACCACTTGTACCATGACTGAAAAAAGTTTGAGATACTCTGATCTATCATATCAAGTGATAAAAAATGAAAATATTTGGAATAAAAGGCACAGACAATACTAGAGCGCACTTATGTTTGTTTGGCTTCTTCCAAATCTACAGGAAGCTGATGGTCTTTGATAAGGTAAAGAACGTTATGGTGGGTGACCATAATAATTATATGTTGCCATTACTATTGCCATTCAAATGTATCTATCGGCAAATACAACCCATATTCTATTTAGTACAAACATGTTTTAAGGATTAACATTTTTCACTGAATACCGTTCCCATAGTATAGGAACCATTCCTATATATTGTTGTATATTAGGGCAGTGACATCATTTATTGCACAAGCCTAGCCAAATCCCATTAAACTGTCTGTCTCACATGTTTTTGGCTTGACTCAAACAATCTTGATAATCTAATCACACTGCTATTATATTCACCATGACCTATCATTAAAGAATGATTACCAAAGCTTCATTTTCCCACAGCAATTCCTGTGACCTGAAGTACTAGCAGTAATACAACTGGTATATCAATCAACCCTGTACAGCTACTTTTACAGTGGAAGTAAAGTCCAAGGGGAAAAAAATTGGAGCCAGATTTATTTATTTTTTTTTCATTATTGTTTTTTTGCAGAATATACATGCAAAGTCTCTGTTACAATAATAATTTAAAAAAATCTCCCGCCATGCTATTTAATTTTTATCCTCAATATACAACATGCATTCACTACGCAGTGTACATTTCAGCTCTATTCTCATAATGCTGAGAATATTGCCAGGTGGCAGAGATGATGTAACTCTTGTGCACATGCGCAGGAGTAACATCATTAATGGCCATCCAATGGCCAAAGAGGAGTGCAACGGGACCCAGAGGAAGTAGTGGGGGGATGGCATCAGCATCTGATGGATCAGCAATCAAAGCTCTGACCTGTGTCTGCTGGATGTGTGGTGCCTTAATGTGCATGCATGCTGTGCATATATTCTGGGGATATTAGTCTCTTTTAAACTCTTCAACTGCCCCACAGTTTCCTATTTATATCCCCCTCTAACACAAATTACGAAAATCAAATGGAGATTGCATAAGGAAGCATGATACAACTGAGGAAGAGTATCAATGACAAACAAAATAGTTACAATTAATTAGGTAAATTAAATCTATATAAATTTAAAGAAGATCTGTCATCACTGCTGATCTTTTTTTAAAGGAACGAGTTACAAAACTTACATCCTTTTCTCTACTTCAGTACTTAGTGAGCTATTGACCTAGATTAGGAATGCAGGTCAAAATCCCAAATCCACTGGTTGTATATTCCTACTGGATTAGTAACTTTATTAGAAGTAAAGCAAAGATAAGCATAACAGCCCAGAGATTGTACTTTTAAAACCAGGTTGGCAATGGGCAATGCCTATATATTTTTTTTCCTGGTTTTCCTTTAAGTTATGTCACAGCCCTTGAATAGCATTGCGCCTTGTGTCCATATGCCAGCATTTTGTACCTGTTTGTTCAGTTTTATCTGAACCTATCAACACAAATGAAGATACATCATTAGCAATAAATATCTTGAGAGTAGAAATATATGGAGCAAAGATACTTATTTTTAGCTTCCAGGTGCATACTCTCACAACTGTATTGTATCTCAATGTATAAAATCATTTTACTTCTTGAGCAGTCTGCAGAAATTGTAACCCCATATCCTTTTTATATAGCAGCACCTTACAACCAGAAATATTAATTGAACAACTACAACTCTACCAAAAATCTAGTATTCAGTGAAATTGAAGTCAGGGAATATACTTAAATTACATCCCTTCTCCTTTAATTAAAGAAGTATTAAACTCACAACCGTTTTTTCAATAATGAATCTATATCAAACAAATATACATTGCCCAGCAAAGCATTACTTTACTTTTTTGCCCAAATACTTACAATCATCATGTTTTTGAATAGCTGCTTTCAAGTTTCTCAGCTCAGCTTCCCTAAACGTCCTGCCCAGTACAAAATCACAAGGGACAGAGCAGACTCCAGCAACTGTTCATCTACTAGCTTGGAAAAGGGAGGAGTGGGGGCCAGGGGGAGGGAAGTAACTTGATTTTCTGTCTCTGTGTTTGTGGAGACACACACAGCTTACTAGTACACACAGGGGGGATACATAGCACTCTGCTTGAGAAAGGAGTCACTTTAAAACAGGAAGTAAGGACCAGTGTTTAGGAGACTAGTTGATTCTATAGGAAACTAACAGGTCTATTTACTAAAGGGTGAAGAGTTTGGAGAAGGCAGGAGAAGTGAACAATTTAGGCCAAACAAGCTCATGTGGAAAAAATCTCCAATTCAGCTCACTTTCCAATTCAGCTTTGTTGGCCTAGATTGTTCACTTCTGCCTTCTCCAAACTCTTCACCATTTAGTGAATAGCCGTGTAAAACTTTTAAACATCAAGAAGCAGCATCCATTGTAAGTGATTTCATCAGTATTTGAGATAGCTTAAAATCCTTTTGATTTTAATATCACTTTAAGTGTGTCAGATAGTGATAAGTACATTGATAAGCACAAACCAAGATTTTACCAGATAAGGTCCATATATGATGACCAAATGTTTACCTCAGATCACTGATCCTCTCAATAAATACACTTTATTAACTGATAAAAGGGCCCTGTGGACCATTTACCTGGTAAATCAGGCAACCCACGCTCCTTCCAAGTATGCAATCATCCAGCCTCTGTCTCTTTCTGATCTGCAGTCTGTCAGCAAGTGGAATCCAATGGATATCCTGCTTTTACTGACTGATAAAGGCCACAGGGGAGTATAGGGCATCCTAGGTCTCCAGAAATCTTCAAGTCCTTGCTGCTACCCATGAATCTGGGGCCAATATCATCTGCAAAGCTTCATGATAGTGTCAAAACTTGCAGACTCACTCCTGCCTTCCACCCATTCCTACTGACCCATCACAATAATGTGTTGCCTCAATAGCCAATAAATGTAGCCAATATGTGCAAGAACTAGGGAGGGGCAAGCTTGGACAATTTGTGGATTAGAATGGCCTAGGACTTTTAGGTATGTGAGACTATTGCAGGTATGTGTAGGCACCACAAGGTGCACTTAATACATGATACAGATTTTCTTTTCGGACACATTAGTTTTAAATCCAAAAACATATCAGCCTTATTTATCAATATTATGTATTCTGTACTAGTTATGCATTACTCAGAACTGTAGTTACTTCCGAGCCACAAACTAGCAGACTTGCCCTAAAATCTTTCATCTAATTGTTGGCACCAGCAAGAATACTCAAGACACATTGTTAACTAGCTTCGTACAAATACAGATTAGTAAATTAAACGTGAGACTGTAGCCTATCAAAGGAGCGAGCTTGGAGCGGTGGCTACTTTACGACACATAGAGGAACCATGGAGAACAAAAGTAGCCACCCTCCAGCAGGAAGGACAGTGTCAGCATGAATTCAGAGATGATTTGAGGATCTACAGCTGAGTGATACACAAATTAGCTACATTTATGGTAATAGTTGAAGTACTTGAATGCATTTTTAAGATGCAATGCCTGAGTTTAGTGTCACTTTAAATACACAGCTGGAAGGAATTATCAGGAATTAACCTCCCTTAACTGCTGTGTTACATACAGTATGGAGCAATAAAATAATTATTCATAGGACAATGTCTTTATTGTGTGTGGTTCTAAGGAATTACCACATGAATAGTTTTGATTCACATAATAATGTGGAACAAATAAAGTGGAAACATGCATATCAAGAAGGATAAGGAGATTAGTTAAAATCTGTTATACAGATCTGAGACTGCTATACATATGAAAGGGAAAAGGATACACATGTGAAATAAGGTTTTTAAGACTTCTGGCAAAGCTGGAAATGACTTCTGACAATACGTTTCATATCATTACATGATCTGACAGTATACAGGCTGTAATTTTCTTTTGACTTAGTCTAGAAGTTGAACTTAACAGAGCCATATTTGGGCATTTTATATGTACTCTTGAAAGCAGCATGTTGTCTTCTTTATATTCACAGCATTGGTGGACAGTCACCTAAGTGCCCCTTTGTACCCCGAAAATAAGTGTCCCCGAAAATAAGACACTGTCTTATAATTTTTTTGCCTCATAAAAACACAATAGGGGGTCTATTCACAAAGCTGCCGAGGGCAGCCGAGTGAATGACTGCTGTCGGCCGGCCAATGGCCGGCCGCTCGGCCAGCTTCGGCTTTCAGCACGGCTCAGCCGAGCCGAGGCATATGCGATCGGCTCGACTGAGCTGCTCGGCTGTGATCGGGAGCAGTATGGGCTATTGTGAATAGCCCGTACAGTACCCCCTCGGTTCTCCTGAACTGAAGGGGTCCTGGGGCCGAAGCTTGCCGAAGGATCGGCCGAAGCTACGGCCAGATCCTTCGGCAGCTTTGTGAATAGACCCCTAGGTCTTATTTTCAGGGTAGGTATTATTATTTTTTTATGTACAACAATCCACTTTTATCTTTTAACTGTGCAGATCAAGAAACAAAAGAAAGGAGAGACAGGGTTATTCACAAAAGGGTAAAGCGTTTGGAGAAGGCAGGAGAAGTGAACAATCTAGGCCAAAATAGCTGATTTTGAAAAATTCTCCAATTCAGCTCCCTTTCCAGTTCAGCTATGTTGTCCTAGATCGTTCACTTCTCCTGCCTTCTCCAGATTCTTCACCCTTTTGTGAATAACCCTGAGATAAATTCATGTCTCATGTTTCTTGGCCTGTAATGAGTCTTCTGACTTCTGTAAACATTTGCTGCATGCACATTCCCCTATACATATCTGCTAAATGTAGTCCAAAATATCCAGTGGTTGCTAGAGTAGGAAAACAAAATAATAAAATAATTAAAATAGTTTGTATATGTTCAGGGTTTTTGTGCCCCCCCCCCTTAACCTGCTGTCCTTGGACATTAACCTACAAGGGACAAATGTTCATAACTATATCTGATAAAGACTCTTCCGCGCAGTGCTTTGGTCAAAATTTAAATTTTTGGGCATTTGGAAACATTATTAGGCATGTTATTCTGTTTTACTTTGGACAGTTCATATACTTTCTCCTAACAAGTAAAACAGTGATGCAGCTTTTTGCATGTTAGTGAATAGAGGCGGCAGGAAGTTTACACCTATCAACATCGTTGACACATTCATAAAATGTCATCTGAAATTTAATTTGATCTGAGAAGTGTTGCTTCCCTATTGCAGCAAAGTGATGCTGTAACGGAGCTGTACACTGGCACTGAGAAGGACGATGGGTAGGACAAAACTTTTTTCATGTGTCTATGGATGTATAGGTCCAGTGTATCGAAAGTTAAAGACAGAAGACACCCATTGGTGTTATGGATGTGAGTGTATAGATATGGGTGCATGGATGGCTTCCACTTTCACCTACAAAGTGGAAAATCTGATTGCATCTACCTCATTGCTGATCGCTTACTGCAGTAATGCTCCTACTCACCCCATCCAGCTGCTTTGAAGACAGCTATCAAATATACCTGTAGTAAAAGAATATGGAAGCTGCCGTTGCTAACATTTTCTTCGGAGAATACAAGTTGCCTGGTTGCCATGCTAATCCAGTGGCTTCAGTGCCTTCTAAGGTACTGACAAGGAACAAGTATGCATATTACAAGTTCTGACTTCATTTAGACTTTCAGATCAGCATGCTTGCCCTAAGTCCCATGGATTGCAGCCTTTACATAAATGAAAACCACATACCCGATTATGGAGCATAACGCCTCTTCATAAGTTCCATCTATAAGGTGTGTTGTGGATACACATATCTGCATGATTTAAGCACCTCATAGAAGCTGATCACAGAATTGATTTGCACAATATTAGAAATTTCTTTGCACAGTGTTGGAAATATATGGACTTTAGTTCATTCATTTGTGAATATGGGATATAAGATTATGAGCTGAATTTGATTACAGTATAAATTATTGCACACCAATATTTGGTACAGCGTGACATATTCATTTTATTGTCTTAAGTCAGGTTCTCAAAGTACTGGAGCCCGAGACAGTCAGGTAATTTGCACTTTCAGAAAGAGTTCAGCAATGGTAGATTGCATATTCCTCTCAGTACAGATATCCTTTAAGACGGTAAATTAACTTCTGTCTTTCTTGCACATGCTGTTATTTATATGTTTGTTTGTTAGTTACTTATTTGTGTTGTACAAACCAAGCTGTCCAGGGCTGTGGCAAACCAAACACTGCCCATGGTGCAGTAACTTTTTTTTTTTGCTAGTTGGAATAAAAGAACAGAAACAATTTTCTCTTTTGAACTTCTTCCCCCCTATATCTTCAAGACAAAAAAATATGATATTAAAAAATCATATTTAACACTAGTCATTCACATGGGGAACAAAAGGGCAACGAGATTAATCCAGATTTTTAATTACCGCCCACATAAAACCTAACATAGTGGCCGCCGCACGGGTCTTTCAACATACCGTGGCAGCACCAAAGTTTTTACAGCATGTCACATTCGCCACTTGCGGCAAATGAGACCTTTGCAGTAAAAGGGATAAAAAAAATACAGGAATTAAGGATACAGCAGGATCAGCTCCTGAATGCCTGTAAACAGGCTTTCAACCTCTGTCTGAAAAGCAATCCACCGTGGATTGCTTTTCAGAAGGCAGTAAAGTCTGCCACCCATGTGAACCCAGCCAAAATAAGTTATTAACTATGAATATAGGGTAAGCTTCTCCCAGGCCACTGTCACTATAACTTATCTTAATCTGGCCATACACCTATAGATTTTCTATAGATTTTTTTCTATCAGCCTATGGTCAGATGGAAAAAGTGCAACAGATTCCTCCATCTATGCTAAACTGTGTGGATGGAGGAATCTCCCGCTGGGCGAATCTTCAGTATCTTGCTTGTAGGTCCCACTGGCTGTCAAAATACCTGAACAATGCCGGCATCCAATCAGATTGTTCAGGTATTTTGACAGCCAAAGAAAAAAAATCTATAGAAAATCTATAGGTGTATAGCCAGCTTTAAACTACTTTCTTTGCAGGTAAATGCTAAAAAAAATTAAACAAAAAAAAAAATGTAACATACCAAATAATATCTTTACATGCATTAAACATCTACCTATCAGAAAACAATCTTTTTTATAATAGTGGTCCTTTAAGCATTTACAAAGTTAGTACCACTCTAAGCTGCTCAGCTTTTTTTGGACACTGGTAATCAATTTGGTTTCAATTAATTTTGAAGTAAATATTTGCTTTGCTAAGGGAATAGTCACTATTCCTTTAGTAAATTTAACACATAGGGGTTGATTTACTAAAGAAGTTTAGAATGTTTACTAAGCCAAGTGAATTGTCACCTTGAAGGGGATAATTACTTAGCTTAGTGAATGTGGTGAAGCTCTGCTGACTTCCATCATCCAATCATGTGCAAACAAAAATCATGTTTTTTTAAATTTTCCTTGCATTTGATTGGGTTTCCTTTGCAAAGGGAATTTTTACCACATTCACTAAGGTAAGAGAAAATGCCCTTGCAAAGTTAAATTGTACTTTGCAAGGTGAACATGCTCTACTCCTTCACATTAGATCAGGGGTCTCAAACTCAATTTAGTCGGGGGCCACTGGACACATTTTTTAGTCCCGTGGGGGCTGCTACTATATACGGTACTAGTTTTAATGCATGCACATGTTACAAGCGGCAAATGTCACTGATTCAAATTAAAGATCGGGTGACAGCTGCTGCATGTAAACGCATGCACACCGCATGTAATCATGTGTGAAAGCATTACATGCAGTTAGGAATCAATCACTATTCCTGGATACACAGCTGTGTATCCAGGGATAGTGATTGTTTTTGTAACTGCATGTAATCATATCACATATCACATTAGTCACCTGTTTGCCTCTGCCACCCATAGACTCAGGCCTACTTTACACAATGGTAAATCCAGCCATATATGTTACTAGGTCAGAGACTCACCTAAAGGCATACCACCCAACTGTCCCTCTTTTGGAGGGACTGCCCCTCTTTTGAAACCAAATCCACCTGTCCCTTTTCTCCCTTAAATGTCCCTGAGTAAATTGCTTGCGCTATATAAATACCTGTAATGATAAATTTAAAAAATGTATTTAAATGTATCTATCAATTGTGTTTAACCTTTAAATTCAACCTCTAAATTATTCCATTTGTTATTTTAACAGGCCAGTATTAAGGAAAATAAGAAGTGCTAAAGAAACGTGCGGGTTTACCCCATTTTTGCTTATCAACTCTTTGTGATCCGCATCACTGTAGACATGCCAGGAGGTTTGTCCTTTGCTAATATACTTTCTACTATAAGGTGTCCCGTTTTCTTATCTCAGAAAGTTGGAAGGTCTCCTAAAGTTACTCATAAACACCACATGACTATCATCCTAGTCATCAAGTCTCCATAAGCAAAGAGCCGGGCTTGGTCTTCCTTCTCTGAATATGGTATGAGCATGTTCATACAACCTCTGCTCAGAAGTGTCACTCTGCTGCCTACCCCCTCTGTTCGGAGAAGATGTTGCAGCTAAGCTCAGCACTAGTAATTTTTTAGACTACCAGGATTGGCAGTTTGGCTACACTAATAGACGTTAGAAGGGCTTCAATGGCTAAGAGCAGCTTTGACCCGATGAGAGCTTCATTGGACTGCTCAGATTTTTTACAGCAATAGGAATATTCATTGATGCACGATAATGTCATAAATAACCACTATTTCAACAATTTTGAAAAGCTTGGTATGTAGATATTCACTATCATGGCACATCATGGTTGTATGGTGATTTGTGTTTAAATTCAAAAACTGGCCAGTAAAGGTTTTCAGAGTCTAAAGTTCTCCGTACAGCATTTCTTCATTCAAATAAACTGCACAACGGTTCTACAAGATAATTATTGCAATTACAAACTTCTCTGAACTTCTAGTTGAGAACAAACATCTGTAAAGTAACCAGGAAATTGTTTAGAAGTATTATCTTGATGTAAATGATTCTATAAATAGAGCAATAAAAACCAGCTGCCAACATAACATAAAGTTTCTCGTGTACTGATAGATTCTGGCATTCAATTTACAAGTTTGGAATGTGGGAAGAAAAACCTTTTAAGATCAGAATCTAGTCAATTATTTTTGTAAGCCACAGTTCCTATAATTACTGAAATAGAACTAAATATTTATACAAATTCTTATCATGTAGTTGTGCATCACTAGAAACATCAATTAATACAGACATTTTACAAGTGGAACCAGATACCCTGAAGGTAATTTATCACAACTGGAGCAGATAGAATCTGCAGCAGCTAATCAGTTCTATCTTTCATTTTCAAAGCGTAATTGAGCAAACTGAAGAGAAAAGCTGATTGGTTACTACCGTATGATTGGTTAGTATACGCAGCAGATTGTGTCTACTCCAGTTTTGATAAATCCACCCCCACCCATTGTGTCTTATGTTAAAAATTTACATTTAAAGTCACCCTTGAGCCCCTATTTACTGTATATTTGTGTAGCGTGCATACTCGCAAAATCCCCCGATTTTGTTTGCATTCACAAAATGCGCAAAAACCGAGTGTCATGCTTGCCCTGCCATTCATTGGTAATGACACCCCAAGCACACCAAGCAAAATGTGCAGTTTTTGCGCACAACTATGCACAACAAAAGCATGGTTATAAGCATGCACAAAGCTTGCAGCTGAACAAGAAACATGATCTACTTTGCCGCTTTGTGACACGAAGAGCAGCCCACTGAAATGGATGGGCTGCCTTTTATGCAATGCATTTCAAATGCACCAAAAATGCACACAAACCCGACGTCACATATCACAAGATTGAATGGGGACTTAAAAGAAAGTGAAAAAAGCAATACAGTTGCTTAGGACTCATGGTTTACTTGCTCTTACATCTGCCTTGTTGTCCCACCACTGGGATCTGCCACAGGAGCCCCCCAGATTCCTACAGTGCAAAGTTTTTGACTTTGCTGCCACAAGACAGCACCAGGATGGTAACTGGGTGCTCAGGCTACCAATGCTGCATTGTGGGAGGTAGGGGGACTGAATAAATGTTCCAACATATCAGCAACAGAAGGGAAAAACAGCAATAAGAGAGGAAGCCAATGTAGTATTATTTATGTATTTATGTATTTATTTTAAATCAGTCTTTTACAAAGTGCAAAGCTGGGCAATTTGAATTGAGCATTAGATAAATACACATATATGCTTTAGTGAAAAGCATGTGTCAAAAGAATCCATATATCCAGAGACTTTTATGGAAATATTATCTTCTCCTGTAGAGATGAGCTTGGCTTGAGTTGGCTGGGTAAGAATGTGACAGTGACATTGTCTCTTTTAGGGGAATATGTCACTTTGCTTATTCAGGGCTAATAGGAGACAACATACTATAGGTCCCTTGTGTGGGCATAGTGAAAGATTCCTTTTCATACTTAACCAATGTAGATGATCAGAGCAATGCTTGGATACTGTGTGAAATAACTAAAACATTTTCAAGAAAGCATTATATTAACTTAGGGAGAATCCTTGCCACTTATTTTAGGGTCACATGGAAAATGAATAACAATCATAAAATTGTATGGACCCATTTTTAATAGATTTTATAGATAAACTTAAAGGGTGAGTCCACTTTCCCAGGTGAATCTTGGAAAATGGAATTATCCCCTCCAATCTCCCCCTCGCACTATACTTGCCTTTCGGCGAACGCTTATTCCCCTTCGCCTGTTATCTGTAGCTCAGTCATGCACTCTCGATTTAGAATTTCGCTTGCAGATAGTGAGCACTCATTGGTCAGCACGGTCAGGTGACCAATGAGAAGCGCTTCTTGTTCCATTATTTTCTGTTATTTTTAATATAAATGAACCGAAACAAATTTTTTTGCCGGCGCACATGTCTAGATTCTATTAACAATGACCTAAAACTACATTAACCTAGTGACAATGTGTTAGCAACCCACCACACAGTGTCACTAGTATACGCTGTATCAGGATTTGTAAGTAGTATTATGTATAGCAAATGTCTGATGTGGGATGCAATCCATTATCTATCCTTCACATGAGAGTGAAATACATTATTTAAAGTAGTACACTTTTATGCAGTTCCTAATCTGTTTACCTGTCAAGACTGTAACACAGGAGAAAAATCACCAGGCAGACATCTGGCCCTCACTGGTTTAAAGCAATAGCACCTCTGCAAAGAGTTTAAGATGTGTATGTTTCACCATTAACGGGATATTTACTTACTTTCCATTACTAAAAAGGTGCAAAGACACACAGATTATTACACAGTATATTCATAGCTGTATTTACCATAGGGCATGTGTGAGTGAATGCCTGGAGCAGCAGGCGTTTCCTGTTTGTCCTTTTCCTCTTTTCCCTTCAACTTTTCCAAGCACAAGTGTTTTTCCAGTTAGTCGGTTTACTAACAATTTATCCACAATAAGGCATTATCAGCCTAATTTTCTAGCGAAAGGTTGTGCTGAATAATCCATTTGTTGGTTTTACTTGCTGTCCACATTATTCACAGAATTCTGCATCAACATCATTGTTCAAATGCATCCGTACTTTTTCTGCCTTGGTTCTTCATTGTCCAGCTTTCACATCCATAGAGAAGAAATATGAAAAAGCATAGCCTGGACAATTCTGATCTTTGTACTTCAAGACACATCAGTACTTTTAAAGATGCTTTCTATGTCTTTCATTCTTGCTCTTCCAATGGCCAGCCTACATTGTATTTATTGATGGCTGGATCCATTGATGTTGATGATTGATCCAAGGAGATTCCCTCTACCCCAAAAACATCATATAGGGGTCTATTCACAAAGCTGCTGTAGGCAGCCGAGTGAATAACCGACCCGAAGTGAAGTGAGCCGAACGCTGTTCGGCTATTCACTTCAGGTTTGTACGGGTGATTTCAGCCGTACACCGACTAAGCCGTACATTAGCTTGCTGCGGCTGGCTTTGGGTCGGCCAAACATGCTAGGCATGTTTGGCCGACCGAAGTGCAGAAGGAGTTCGACTCAGCCGATCCAACATCTGGATCGGCTGAGCTGAACCTCTGGCAGGTTACTCGCTGCTGTTCGGCCTATTCTCAGATGCCGAACAGCAGTGAGTGAATTTCCGGCATCTCATAGATGCCGAACAGCAGTGAGCGGCATTTGGCTCGGCTATTCTGCTTGGTACCCCTGTGGTACCGAGCAGAATAGGAAAACAGTTAAAGAAGTAGAAAAAATAAAATAGGAAACGATTAGGCGGAGCTAGCAGTAACAGCTAGCTCCGCCCAACTGTTTTCTATTGACCAGGCGGTTCTGCTGCCATAAGAATAATATTTTTTTTTTTAAACCACCATAATTCCTATCTAGCATAGCTAGATTCCTATTGGCTATTTCACTTTGCAATAGCCAATAGCAAACTAGCCATTGCACCCGCCCTCTGCTGCTGTCAACCACTAGAAGGGGAACTGATGGAGAACTTCAGGTCCCCTCTGCTGATTGAAAGCAGCAGTGGGCGGGTGCAATAGCCAGTTTTCTATTGGCTATTGCAAATTGAAATAGCCAATAGGAATGTAGCTATGCATTCCTATGCTGTTTTTTTTTATTCTGACGGCAGCCAATGACTCCGATGTCAGAAGAAAAAAAAAAGACAACAGAGCAGGGAAAGATTAGGCCAGGAGACGCTATCTAATATCGGGAGACTCCCAGAGCGTACGGGAGAGTTGGGCTGTCTGGTAATGACAGATCAGCGTCCCTGGTTACCTGGTAACCAGGGACGCTGATCTGTCTGTGCAAGTGGCCGGAGTCAGCCGTGAGATGACGGCTGGCTCTGCCTAGCAGTCAGTAGCAGGCCGGCCGTTTGGCCAGCTGCGGCTTTCACCTCGGCTCAGTCAAGCCGAACCATATGCCTTCGGCTTGACTGAGCCCATCGGCCAACTTCGGGAGCTGTACGGGCTATAGTGAAGCAAGCCGAAGGATTAGCCAAAGCTACGGCTAGATCCTTCGGCAGCTTTGTGAATAGACCCCATAGTGTATGTTCTCTTTCCTTACCCAGTATTTTCTTTTTAAATAAAAGGTAAGGCACCTTACAGTAAGGCATAGGGTAAAGACCTTTATCATTAAAACAGAATCCTTGGGCTCTAGGCAAGTGAATACCTAGGCTGGAATTGATATAATTGCTCATTCAGCAAGCTGTAGGCCAATATTGCAATGAGCTGTTGTTACAGGGGGTGGCAGAGGAAAGGCTAGACCACTCACACTTATCTGCCAGCACTCACAGATAATGTTAATGGGATTACACATGTAAACACAATGGTATTGAGTACTTCTCTAGCACACTCTAAAGATTGAAACCCTCAGAGCTGGCCCATTGGACTCCTAGATGCGCCCTGTGCGGCCGCACTGCTCGCACACCCCTAAGGCCGGCCCTGAGAATAAGCATTCAGTCTCAAGGTTCTAGGACTGAACTTGCACTTGAACCTAAAATGGTGCTGTTTTTAAATAGCAATGGGAGAAAGAACTGCAACTGCATTGCCATTTTAAAACAGCACCAGAGAGGTTAAAACCCGTCTCCAGCTTTAAGGCACTCTCACCTTCCTGGTGTCGCGTAGTACTTTTTAATAAAAAATCTAATTTTATTTTATTGAATGGTCCTCTAGCTCTAGCCAGCAGAATGATGTCACAGGTTGTTTGTCTGCTCCTCAGTAAGGGTAGTAAGCGCCCCTTCTTTCTGCACTGCACATCACTCATATAATAACGTGTGAGTGCTGTTCAACGCAGTAGCACTATGAGCCCAGACCATTGTGATGACACACCCCCAGGGGGTAGGTATGTGATAGTCTGGGCTCAGGGGAAGTAGACTGAATGATTCTGGAGATCATTCAACCCAGAACCAGAGCACCATCTGGTGGGGGATTGGACCTTTTGTGGTGGATGATACTGGAATGAAGTTGAGTGTTGAAGAAAACGCTGTTATATAAAAACGTTTTATTTTTTTAAGAGTTGGGCTGTTTATGTTTTCATTTTTTTTTTAACAACTGGAGCTCTGCTTTAAACCTGTCCCCACTACTTTTCATAATTCCATACTGGTATTATCTACTGCATTGTATTGTGGGTAGTGGCAACATTCATAAGCACAACAAGCCAAAATCTTAATATAGATTTGGGATGCTACTGGGGTACAGTTTATAGGAATTTGAATCTTCTAGAATTTCATGTAGACACCTGGGGGCAATTAATAGAGTGTCTGAGACAAACTTTGTCTCAACTGGAGCACAGCCATATAGCTTTTAAATGTTAACCTTCTAAGCTGTGGAGAAAAAATGAAATATAGAAGCTGATGTTGTAGATATGTTGCAGGTATTTTAAAGCACCCTACCTCAAGGCATGTTCACATCGGGTTCCTTTATCTCCAACAAATATGTAGCTTCAAAGACTATTTGGGGGGTGGAACTTTATAAAAAAGTGCCAGGTTTTGGAACTGGCCATCATGATTCTGCTGCTGTCTACACAATTAACATTCAATATTAGCAGCTGCACGGCAGCTGTAGCTTGTATGTTTTTTGCCTCCACACACCACTTCCCTTCTCTAACGAGCATTATAAACACTGTAACAGCTCAATTTATCAGATATAATGCAGGACTCATAAAAGTAATGCATTCATGTGTATTTAGGCAAAGACAAGGACCACACAAAGATATTTGCCAGAAACTGCATTATGTGTGTGTGTGTGTGTTAATAGGCTGTGGCTTCAAGAAAAAGAGGAGAAAGCCAGTTCAATAATTACAGTCAATAGATTGGGACAATAGCAGGCAATGTATGTAAAAAAGACATACTGTATGCAATAATAGAAATATGAGCACATTTAGAAATTTCTTTAAAAATACTAGGAGGGTTATTCATAAAGCTGCTGAAGGATCCAGCCGTAGCTTCGTGAGAACCGAAGGGCTGCTGTATGGGCTATTCACTATAGCTCGTACAGCTCCCGAAGTTGGCCGAGCAGCTCGGTCGAGCTGAAGGCATATGATTCGGCTCGACTGAGCCGAGGTAAAATCCGAAGCTGGCCTAACAGCCGGCCATTGGCAGCTGGTCCCGGCCAATAGAAAACAGTTGGACGGAGCTAGCTGTCACTGCTAGCTCCGCCCAATTGTTTTCTTTTTTTTTCTACTTTTTTAACTGGTTTACTATTCTGCTCGGTACCACAGAGCTATCGAACATGCTGAGCATGTTCGGCCGACCCGAAGCCAGCCGAAGCCAGCCGCAGCAAGCCGATGTACGGCTGATTTCAGTCGTTCTGCTCACTTCACTTCGGGTCGGTTATTCACACGGATGCCTTTGGCAGCTTTGTGAATAACCCTCTAAAAGAAAGGTTTGCAGCCCAAACATGATGGGAGCTTATAGCTGGGAACACCCTAGCTTTTGCCTAGTAAAAACCCTGGCTAATCAATTTGATTTACTAGGTCTCTAAGCTACTGGGATTTTACTCTAGTTCAGTAATGACATCACTGTCACTACTCCCGTCAGTCAGTGACTGGACCAGCAAGCCAATGCTATAGAGGAAGAGAGAGCTGGGAAGAGGTGAAGGCGGTTTTCTCCTTCTTCATCTTCTTTGCTCCTCTCTCTGGCCACACATAAACTCAGAGGGATATGCTTCATAATGCTGGCCTGGAGTAAAGGTAAGGGTAGTTGGGGGAGGCCAGACAGGGCTCCTATTATGCCACTGTTAATGTCTTTGGCCACATATTATAATGATTGCCCATTTGCTGTCTGTGCATTGTAACATCTACCCTTTTGCTGTCAATGTATTGCAACAATTGCCTATTTGTTACTCATATACTTGAAAGATTTCTCTTTTGACGTGTGTGTGTGGCAACGTTTGTCCACTTGTTGCTTGCATATTGCAAGCATGACCTGTTTGTCAGCCGCATATTGTAAAAATTGTAAATTTGCAGAATTTGCCCACGTATTGTAATGGTTGGCCATTTTCTCCCCTTGCATTGTAACATTTGTCCATTTATTGTCTGCATATTGTAAAAATTGCCTAAATGTTAGACATGTATTTCAGGATTGCTGTTTAATACCTACGTATTGCCAAGTAAGCGCTGTTTGTATAATAGTCCATATTACAATAATTTAATCCCATTCAGGCCGGTCACTATCAATCCAGGCCGCTATGTTTTGTTGCTATTACACACAACAATAGAATTTTTAAAATATAATTGCATGCTTAGCTACTGTCCTTACATTTCCTCAGTTTGTGGAAACCATATATGCTGCAATAATAACTCTTGTTAAAAGAAAGTTATTAGCCTGAAAAGTGAAAACTAATGCAGCCACCACATTTAAGGACTAATAAGCTGCAATATACTACAATTTTGTTCTTCGGCGTAGGTATTTTTAAAATGGTTTTGCCTTTCTAAACTGAATTATTGTTTTACTTACAGATGCATATTCCTTTCCCTTCAAACCTAAACCTGGCCCTTAAAGGACAACTTCATCTAAGGGAAGTTGCCTTGTAAGTAACTCCCCCACTCCCCTGAGGCTGGGTTCATACCTAGGCGTATTGAATATGCGCGTTTGTCGTGCGTTTCATGCCGTGCGTTTTTACAGCGATTCGCAGTTAAAAACCGTGCGGCAAACGCACGTTTCCGTGAGCTACCTGGCTGTATCCCAATGGATACGCGAGGCAAATATTCCTTCTTTGGGCATAGTGCATTTTGCAGCGCGTTCCTACGCGCTGTAAAACGCCCAGGTAGGAACCATGCCCATAGGCAATCATTGGTTTTCACATGTTGAGCGTTTTACAGAGCGTAGCAACGCGCTGTAAAACGCCCAGGTGTGAACCAGGCCTGAGTGTAGCCCATCATTGTCCTGTGCCTAGTTCTCCAAAAAAATATATTTTAAGGGCACTCGCAGCATGCAAATCTCTTTATTATATCTGATATATTAAAGACAAGAATTGCAACAAGTAAGAGCCAAGGTCCACACTGCATTCTGCCGAGTAAAAATACAGAGGGATCTTCTGGGGCAACCTCTTTTAGCACTAGCCTGTGTCTCCCTCCAAAAAAAGTCCAAACAGGAAGCCACTCGCAATCTAATGCAACGTGTCTCCCTCCCCCAAAAAACGGCAAGTCACGCATTTCTTTGGTGTTTCTCCTGTGCCTAGTATGCACCTGCACTGCAGCCTTATTCATTCCTATGGATAGTCCATACTCTGCTAAATATTTGAGGGTTGCCATGAGTGCAAACCATCCATTTGATGAATTGGGGCCATGGTGTGCCTATGCATAGAACCTAACCTTAATATTTTGGTTGCAAAGGCTGTGCAGGGCCAGAGCTGAAAGTATTTACTTGTGCTGGCTGTGCTCACCAAGGCTCCATTCACATCTATGCAATGAGTGAGCACATGTGATACCGCACACAATCAGGCATTTCCTGTTGCAACATTAGGTGTGATGCGGTGCCATTATTTCTTAATGGCACCCCAACCCACCTAACCATCGCATGTGTGTTGTATTGTAACACATTACTTGCTAACCTATTGCCATGTGATGTGGTGCAACGCAATTTTTAAAAAAGGAGCTTGTACTTCTTTTAGTGTAATTTAGCTGCGGTAGTCAGTCTGTTTAAATGAATGGGCTGCCAACTGCAGCACATTGCATGACACCCTGTTTCACCTCTGCGATGTTGCATTACAGAAGTTTAAGTGAGAGCTAAAGATGAAGTTGTCCTTTAACCTTAATCCCACTACCACGAACACTAAGTCGTTCATTTATAATGGAAAATTAATATCTAGAAGAGAATAAAAAAAGAACCATAAAAAATACTTCCCCATTCTTGTTTACAATTGATTCTTTTTAATCTAACTTTTAAAGGGAGTAGTTTTGTCTAAATATCTGTATTGATTATGGCCAGGACTTATTTTTTTATTTTATTAGTCAGGAAAAAAAGAAGAAATACATAAGAGAATACTTAAATCAATAAATATTATCTTTGTATTGGGTGACAAGAGGTGACTTTCCAGATTCTTCCAAATCCCCAGTCAAAGTCTAAAATGCTTAGCATCCGTAGTTTTAACATAGCAAGTCATAAGGAAACTTCTCCCATTGGGCTCAATAAATACAAGTATAATAAACGTTTGTCCAGCTTGTGCAGATGCTTAAACTCGTATTCACGTACAAATAAATCTTATGTGAGTAAATGTAAGGTTCAACAAGTCAGCACTGTCAAATAAGTATAATCTGTATTCTGTAGTAATAAGAGACTGCTTAGCTATTGTAAACAGGTCACAGCTGCAAGTAAAGTGGAATCACAATGTAATCATAGACATTGCAGTGAGTAAGCAATGAATAACCTGCAGTATGCTACATTACATATTCCTTGGTATTTAATCAAGTAAACATGTAGGTTGGCCAAATTGCTTCCAGGATTTTCTACTGATAACATCACGCACATACATAAACTTTAATAGATAAGTGTAAGAAGTAGAAGTACAGCTGCGTAACCTCAAAGTTAATGTTTTTTTTTTTTTTTTCCTGGTTTCACTATAATGATTTTGCATCAAACTCATTTATTGAGATCGGATCCTGTTCTGTTTTTTTTTTTATTCCCAAATGCCAAGCTACTGATGCTTAATACACAGCATTGTTTTATTTTATTTTTGTATATGTATTCCTAATTGTTTTTGCAGAAGAGTCTGGATTAGAAGACTGCCAAGATTTCTAAGTAATTTACAATGTGATTTATTGAAAGTGAATCTGTAGCCAAAATGTTTTTTGTTTTGGATAGAGTAGGGAAAGGAAAGGACCTCTGTCAGGTTTTTTGTACCATTAGCTGTGTTTCTGCTAATCCGATTAAAACTCTTTTTGCACTGGTGATTATTGTCCATTCAAAATTTAGAACAGAAATAGAAACAAGGGGACACCTGTTTCAATGATTGTCTAGAAGGGTATTTCTCTTCATTTTAGGATGACTACTTTGCATCTCATTTTGTGTTGAAGATATCTCTTCAATGGGACACAGTCATCAAAAAAGCTTGACAAGGCTTTAACCCAGGGCTGGCCATTAGGTCGATCGCGATGTCCTGTCTTATCTGGATCCCCGCTGCTCTCCGTGGAAATTTGAAAGTAAAGCTGCAGTCGGCGGAGGGGGGCGGAGGAGGGAGATGGCGGGACACCTCTCCCCATGTGCAACGTCAGCCACACGAGCACCTCGGGATGAAAGGACGCCGGCACCTCTAGAACGCACTGGAATGCAAGCCGACTGACTCCTTGCGTTCAGGGGCAGGAGGGGGCGTGGGGTTGCACCGCAGCTATGTCTCCGCCCACAGTTCGATCACCTTAGTGCCTGCATTCCAGTCCAATGTGATCTGCAAAAATAGTGCTTGCAGCATTTTGTGGATCGCACAGGACCGGAACACAGGCACTACTGTGCCTGGGTTCCGGGTGCAGGCGATCGCACTGTGGGCGAGGGGCCTGGCTGTGGTGCCATTGACTTCAATGGACCGCCACGCCCCCTCCCGCCCCTGAACGCAGGTGTTTTTCCGTTGGTAGATCTCATTGAGCTCGTCATTTGAAAAGTAGATCTCCAGACGAAAAATTGTGGGCGTCCCTTCTTTAACCAATCCCTTATCTACCAGCAAAACAGTTTGGACAATAGATAAACATACACTACAAAGAACATTGTTAAAAACATTTATGGCCACTGAGTATCTATAAAATATTTTCTGTTTGTGTTTAGCCACCTTTGGTTCCATGCACATCCTTCATGCCTAAGAATGAGTAGATCTGCTTTGGTTCAGTCAGTAAAGAGTTTCCTAAGTGCCAGTACACACCAATTGCGGTGCGTTCCAGAGCAGTAGCTACTAGAATGCACTGTAATTGCACTCTAAACTCCCCTCTTCGTTCTAGGGCGGAAGGGGGCATGGTGTATTGAAGTCAATGACACCGCAGCCACGACCCCCAACCCCAATGCTGCATGCTGCTTTTTTTGTGTTTGCATTGGATCGGAACGCAAGCAAGGTTTTGGCACATGTCTGATCGCACTGCGGGTGGGGGAGGCATGGCTGGGGTGCCATTGACTTCAATTGGGGACTTTAGTGGGGGATTTCAGTGCGTTCCAGGAGCTACCATTCTGGAACACACCGCATCTTTGTCTCCCATAGAGTTGAATGAGACCCTTTCCTGAGTCTGGCCAGTCTCAGCAGACTGCCCCATTCATCTCAAGTGGGAACAAACATTCAAATTTGTAATGTGTGAAAATATCAAAAATGATTTATACCTAAGGTACAGAATAGGTTGCAGGGCCTGGCAGCAAATGGGTTAAAAATGGTGACAGATGTGGTTGTACACCTACACCTGCATGATTTAGTACTAACAATTAATATTGACTTACATTTTAATAAAAACACCAACATCGTTACCAAATGAAGCAGGGCTAAATGTAGAAAAAAAAAACTACCCGCCCGGCGGCTGTGCTGCCCTTCTACTGCTTGCCGCCCCGAGGCCAGGCCCTGTTGGCCTTGTGGGAAATCCAGCCCTAAGTGTCTGTCTCCAGATTTACATATAGAAATTGTACAAAAAATTGTGCCTAAATAAAGTACAACTGAATTCTGAAGTATGACAGTCTAAATGAGTATCCAGTTACTATGTGATACACAAGTCTCATAAAGTAAACACAAACTTCCTTACCTTACCCAAAGCTGACCATACAGTGCTTAGGTTTCGTATGCATGAACTTTCTTTCGACTTTCTTACTCGACTAGTTAATCGGGTCAAATCGACAATCAATTTTTACCATACTGCCAAAATAGTTGAAGGAGTAGGATGGAAAAATTTTCTTGAACAAATTAAATTCTAACAATGAAAGTGGTTTTCGTTTGGGAAACTCCATTCATTCAAAAAAGAATGTTAAAATAAAATGACATTTCATTTAACATTTGTCAAGTGTTTGATGGCATTATCGGGTGGTAAAGAAAGATCTTTTGATTGTAACGAGAGATCTTTCGTACGGAAATCTACTAGTGTATGGCCAGCTTAACTGTGCCAAATCCTCCTTCATTCGTGTCTCATATGCCCCCTCCCAGGCAATGCAACTCACGGTGCGAGGGTTTCAGCAAAAGAGACAGTGCTATCAGTCCAGAAAGAAGTGGGTGGGACTAGGTGTGGCCAGGTGCTGATTGACAAGCTACAAGCTTGTTAATCAGCAGTAGCAATGCTGATAGTCACACCCACATCAACATTTTCTCAGCTCACTGGAGTGCAAGCAGGCATAGCTTACATGAGAGTGACAACTCTGCTCTGAATTCAGGAACAGTGCATCATCATTGCCACCTCATCACAGGAAGCCGCATTTGGTAAACTTCCCTGGCAGTCTAAACAAGTATTTGTGGGAGTTTTCGTTGCATAGAAAACTGTAAGTGCAGGCGTGCTTTTAATTAAGTACTGCAGCACATTATTTTAATGTGAGGCCATCGTTCTACTTTGAACTCTTGATTAAATATACTGCAAATAAAGCAATAACATAGCGCCTAAATACACATGCATATAAATATATATATATTAGGGATGCACCGCTACCAATACTAGTGCTGATACCATGTATGTAGTGTGAGTACTCACACTACATGCTCCCTCATCACTGGGGGAATTTGTCAAAACCAGACCAGACAAAAGTTTGAGCATAGTAATCAAGCTGATTCTCTCTTTGTTTGTTCAGTTAAGCTTTGAAAATGAAAGATAGAAGCTGATATCACTTGATATCAGTAAGGGTGGTGGTGTCATATGTGATAGTATATTTTCTTTTTAGATCGAATGTAATGTAATACAGCATTATGGCATTTAAATAGAGCTGAGGAGCATAGCTTCTTACAGTGTGATTACAAGGATCTGGCCGTAGCTTCAGCTGATCCTTTAGCTAGCTTCGGTTGCGGGAGCCCTTCGTTTCAGTGGAACCGAAGAGCTGCTGTATGGGCTATTCACTATGGCCCGTACAGCACCCGAAGGCACTTGCTTCAGCTCGACTGAGCCGTAGTGTCAGCCAAATCGGGGCGAACAGCCAGCCGAAGGCTGGCCTTTCTCCCCGCAAATGACAGCTGGGCAGAGCCAGCCATTTCAGGTCATTAAACAATAACAACTGACGTGACATCACGGCCGGCTCCACCGAGTTGTTATTCATTGGCCGGCACCTGCTAGAAGACTCTAGCAGGTGCCGGCCAATAGGAAACAGTTGGGCGGAGCTAGCTGTCACTGCTAGCTCCGCCCAATAGTTTTTTTAATTAATTTTTTTGTTTTTTTAAACTTTATTTATTGTTTAACTTTTCAATTTATTTAAATTTTCAAATAATTTTTTCAACTTTTTTTATTTTATTTTAACTATTCTCATTGATTTTCTATTCTGCTCGGTACCAGGGACAAATGGCAGCGAGTGAGCTGCCAGAACTTCGGTACAGCCAATCCAGATGTTGCATCGGCTGAGTCCAAGTCCTTCTGTACTTTGGCTCAGCCGAACATGCAGAGCATATTCAGCTGACTGAGGTGCAGCCGAAAGCAGCCGATTTACGGCTGAAATCAGTCGTACTGAGCCGTAGTAAATAGTCGAACGTTGTTCGGCTCACTTCACTACGGCTCGGTTATTCTTTGTGAATAACATCGTAAGAGTCTCCTGCATGTATTAATGGATTTGTCATTTTTTTCTGCCACTGTTATAGTAAAAGGCCTCATTCTCATTGCCGATTAGGGCCATACACTGCCAATAATCAGCGTATTGCTGCTAAAATCACAGGTGCCAGATAGCTTGTACAAATCAATGACAGGCTGACAGGAGCTGCAGTGGGGTCCGGTGAATGAAGGATTTACAGGCAATAATGGAGCTGCCCTGGGGGCCTCAGGCGTGAGGACCCAGCATGCAGCAGCTTCACATTGCAGAGAGAGAGACAGAGGTGTCTGTGACAAGGTGTCAGGTGGCTGAGGAAACTACCGTGTTTCCCCGAAAATAAGACACTGTCTTATATTTTTTTTGGCTCAAAAAAACACACTAGGTCTTATTTTCGGGGTAGGTCTTATTTTCTTTTTTAATGTACAACAATCCACACTTATTCATGTAGAAAAGTCTACATGTATTTATGTACAAAATATGGTGATCAGGGCAATCAGGGGTGTCGTACCTTTCCAAGAGCAATTTGCTAACCAATCGCTGGCCAGAATGAGCGAAGCGCACTTTCACTATCGATTCCTCACAGGCGGAGTGCATTTGGAATCACTCCGCCTGTGACAGGAGCCGGCGCTATAGAAGAGGCATCGGCTTATGCGGCTCTGCTCCCTCCAGTGCCGCCTTGCTTCCTCTAGCGCTAGCTTCGTTGGCACCGCTGATTCTCTCCTACCTCTCCCGCAGCTCTTCAAGTTCCCCCTTATGCCACCACCGACCCTGGTAATGGTCAGAACTAGGTCTTATTTTCGGGGTAGGTCTTATTTTAGGGGAAATAGGGTTCCAGAACACAGAACAGAACAAAGCTAAACTAAAAAGTTTCAACTATTCTGTGCTCTATTACAAAAACACCATTTAGTTCATACCCGCAGCAGGTATGAACTGAAGAGGTTATATAAGGACTGGGACCAAACGACTTAGTACTTTTAATATGAAAAAGTTTAATTGAAAAAATCAAGCATCAAAAAAGGGAAACTTCATATTCCACCTTCTCATTAAGGCCTCATTCACACTAGAAGCGTGCACGACCGTATCTGGCAGCTCCCGGGAAGGACAGGTGCTGCTTGTGATTAGTACGCAGTCCCTGTCCTTCTCTATGGGACTATGCGGCGATACGCCCCCTTACGCTCACATCAAGTGCAGGTCCGTGCGGGTGCGTGTTTCCTGGCTCTGACGCAGATAGGATCCATCCTGTCAGCTCACGGACATGCAGAGCGGGTGAGCATAGGGAGGCGTACGGCCGCGCAGTCCCATAGAGAATGACAGGGGCTGCGTACTAATCACATGCAGCACATGTCCTTCCCGGGAGCTGCCCGATGCGGCCGTGCACGCAGCACAGAGCTGTACGTGCCGGCTGTTTCTAGTGTGAATGAGGCCTAAAAACCTTTGACAACGTTATCCACAACCATTCACACTCCCACTCATACAGATTGGCCCCACACACTTGCTAAATAATGGAAAATAACTGTTGCTTGATCTATCACTGACTCTGTGGAGGTAATGGAGGGTTTGGAGGGTTAATGAGGACAGCAGAAAGTTTATGTACACCAATCTCTGTCTTATTTAACCTAAAATGGGTATAGTACACTGACACTTGCTATTTGGATGGTATATACAGGAGAGTCTTTGTGGAATGGATGTGAGTTCAGCAGCAGTCCACCCTGCCGTGCCCTTTGATACCATTTCAGATGTGGCTGTAATTTACATTCAGATCAGTCCCAATCTTATATTTGATGACTTGACTATGTCCATATAAACAAACAGCATATGGTTTGTGCTGTCTATTGTTCTATTAGACTTTACCATCCCCCAAACAAGAACCTAAAGAGAAAGAGATGGTGTCACGTACCTAGTATGGTCTGAATGATGAGGGAGGCTCCTTTTGTACCTCTAGTCAGAGCACCCCTGGAGATGGCACAGGTAGCGCACGGACGTAGAGAGACACCAGTGCCTGTGGATGCTGATCACCTGCTGGTAAGGATGCAGGAAGCCAGATGCAGGAAGCCAGATGCAGGATTCAGGCAGCCAGATGCAGGATGCAGGAAGCCGGATGCAGGAAGCCAGATGCAGGATTCAGGATTCAGGCAGCCAGATGCAGGAAGCCGGATGCAGGAAGCCAGATGCAGGATTCAGACGGCCTGGGTCAGTGGCTGGCAGGCCAGGAGAATCCGGATGGTAGACGTTGGCAGTTGAAGCCGGGTCAGAACCAAACAGACAGATCAGAGCCGAATCAGGAGGCAGGAGAATAGTCAGACAAGCCGGGGTCAGAAAGCAGGCAGCAGACAGCAGGAAACAGGAGCAAGCCGGGTCAGTCACAGGATTCAGATACAGGAACACAGGTACAGGTACAGCTGAGATCTTCCAGCAACTATCAGTTGCTGCTTGGGGTTTAAATAGGCCGATTGGCGCCAATTTGTGCACTGGGCACGTGCGCGCGCACGCTGCACACGCGCAGTTACTGCTTGTCTGTCACTATGCACGTTTCTGCGTGCCATAGTGCGTGTAGTAACTCGAGCCCTCCTTATGCTATGGGCATTAGTTCTGCGTTCCTGACAGATGGCATGTTACTTGGTCACATTCTATTGACTGTTTGCAATAGCTCCTGCACGTCTTGTATGTCTGCTGCTGGATCTACACATGTCTAGCAATGGCCAAACACTGTGTAACAGGAGGCATGTATCATCAAGAGTTCTGGCAAGCCCCTTTGGCACCATTAGGCTCTTTCCACAAAAGGAGATATCAGATACAACTGTAACTAAAAATCACGTGGTATAGTCTTAGATCGCTGAAGCTACAAGGAATGCCCAAGAGTCATGTATGTGAGCAAAAATCCAGACTGAAAATGATCAATGAGTACTGTATATGTTAATAAATCTGGAGCTGGATGATAAGCCAAATATGTTTATTGAAAGAAGCAAAAGTTGGGCATATGTATGGTTTGTTTTTTCTTCAATTAATTTTACTTCAAAGAGCAGCATACATTGTAAATCACATAATATAAATACACAGCAATCATCCTCTGTGTACTTCTTGAACATTTTACTGAACCTTAATAAAAAGTTAAAAGAGCTGTAATAGTTTTTGCAATGCTGTCTGCAGCATGCCTAACGTTTGATGGATTGCATACTGTAATTAGGGCTTTCAGGATTTTTCAAGATGTTTAATGGCACTCCAAGATCAGAAATGGAGGAGAAGGCAAAATATAAGCTGATTAAACTTTAGCTGTAAAAAATATTTGAATATTTTAAGTTGTGCCCAAAAAAGGTGTCACCAAAAAAAAAAAAAAGACTAGTCACCAGCATTGCGTTTAGGCCCCCTGTAGCTGATATTTTCCTATAACATAGCAAATCTTTACCTTTTGACCTTGGTTCATTTTAAGTTAGCCAATCAAGGATAGCAAAGTTTTCCTAATAATCGACAGGGTACATGTCTTTAAGAAGTATAGATAAAGGAAACCTGCAGGAAGTATCGCTGGTGACCTCTACTTCTGGAAATAGTCGATTTGGCACACTTGGCAACTTGTTTCCCATTCCTGAGAAGAATACTGACACATAATTTGTAGTAGGATCTTGTATGACTTTTAGGCATATTTAGTAATGTGACCCAAGCAATATTTAAAGCCCATTGCACCCTTAAAAACTGCCCTAATTTCACCCCCTCCACTGAAGTCAGTGCATTTCATTAAATTGTTGAAATTTTGCATGAATTTCTCAGTTTTTGCTGAAATTCTCAATATCGTTCATTCCTGGTAATCATATTCCAGCCCCTTGGTGTCAGGAGACTTCCTAGATAAATTGAAAAGAATCTATAGCCATATTCAGTCAGCACATCTTAGCTACTATTGTCTTATTCATTGGCATTCCTGAGGGGGAAGTGATCTCCATTCATTGACATGCAGAGTGACAGCGGTGTGCCATGTGCTTGAATGCTTTCTGCGTTCCATCATCGCCGGCCATTAAAAGAAATCAAAACTGTCAGGTGGAATGTCCGTCTGACAGTAGAAGTATAGACGTGGCCAGACTGGAAGGGAGAGCGTGACCCAGGTGTGTGTATTCAAGTAAGTAAACACTGAATGACAATGCTAGAGGTGGTATTAATATTCTTCTCTTGACCACCAATGCTGGGGAAGGATTTATAGTGGCAGTGAGACACTGACCGCCAATGGTGGTGGTGGTGATGTGGTTATTATAAAACAGCCACCTACCACCAATGTTGAGGCGGGGGGGGGGGGGTTACAGCCTATCTCTAACCACCAATGCTGGGGGAGAGGGGCTTATTTTTACAGACTGCCACTGACCACCAATGCTATGGGTTTAACCTTACTACCTCACCACAAATAATGGGGGGATAAAGCCAATCACCAGCACTGAGGGTTATTATAACTGCCAGTGACATCAATGTGGCCACTTACAGAAGTGCTGGGACTTATTGTACTACCACACTACAAGCCACACACAGTGAAGTGACACCTACTTTATTAGCCACGCCTCAAATTGTTTGCCATTTTTCTTATTTATACCTTCAAGGTGTCCTTCCTCCCTATTTCAAATGTTGGCAACTTATGCAAGAGATAGCATCTCTGAGCTCCTGCACCTCAGGCGGATTAATTTGCTAAGTTCACTCTCTCCGCAAAAAGTTGCAGTTGTATTTACAGTGGTTTCTATGGGCCCTCAACCAGCCAATACTGCTCTAACTACCAGCATGCATGACTATTAATTTTATGATTATTACTAAAAATAATATTGAAGTATGGGGAGCGGTGATAAAAAAAAAAAGATCTGCCCTGGGTGGCAGATATGCTATGTATGCCACTGGTCATATTAACTGTAGAGTAATTTTTGGTGCAAACTTGATATTTTTACAGTGCTGTACCATATAGCAAATACTTTATTTTATTACAGAATTGTAAATCTGCCCTCTAGTGTACTGCCTGCAATGCTATCATGTAGCTTCCTTGACCATTAGGCACTTACATAGTTACATAGTTACACCTAATAGGTCAGTCAGAGATGACTGGTAGTGCTTTACTGAAAAAGGAATGGTAAAGAACAACTACCGTGTGCCACTACTAAACAGCTAGCAGAATCTGCATATGTAATGCCACATATGCACATATGGTTTCCATGTGTTCAAATATAATTTCATGTGCTTCAACACTAGCCAAGGGCCCTTCAATCTTGAAACTAGCTATATGGAAACTTTGGATTATTAACCTGTTTTCCATTTAAAAAACATTGTTCAACAAGAGGGTCTCCATACTGAAACAGAACATAGATAGCACAAGCAAATAGTAATATGGGAATGTACTTTTTGCCCCAACCATGGTCCTTGCTGTAATCTCAGATGTAATCTCAGATATTGAAGTTACATAGATACATAGTATTTGACGTTGAATAAAGACACAGGTCCATCAAGTTCAACCTATTGAGTGTAAGTATGTGATTCTGCATGTGCCTTTAGGCCCCCTTTAAGCTAAAAATTTAAATTAACATAAATAAAAAAAGCCCCTTGAACTTTTTGCACATTCAGCTTAAAGTGTAAATCAACAAGACATGTACATTTTGTTTAATTCCAAATTGAAATTTAGATGAATTTCTTTAAACTCTGACTTTTGGATGCATCTGAATCTCCGAATTCAAATGTATCTGACATTTCAAATGCATCCAAATTTCCAAATTCGAAATAATCCAATTTTTTTTTTTTTACATATTTCATCTAAATTTCCAAATTTAAAATTCTAATGACCAGTATGGACAAAGATGATCTGTGCGTACTAAGATGAACAGTACGGACTAAAAGGACCAATATAAACTAAGATGACCAGTACGGACTAGGGAGACCAGTACAGACTAGGGAGACCAGTACAGACTAGGGAGACCAGTACAGACTAGGGAGACCAGTACAGACTAGGGAGACCAGTACAGACTAGGGAGACCAGTACGGACTAGGGAGACCAGTACGGACTAGGGAGACCAGTACGGAAAAAGATGACCAGTACAGACTAGGGAGACCAGTACGGACTAGGGAGACCAGTACGGACTAGGGAGACCAGTACGGACTAGGGAGACCAGTACGGAAAAAGATGGGCAGTATGGACTAAGATGGGCAGTATGGACTAAGATGGGCAGTATGGACTAAGATGGGCAGTATGGACTAAGATGGGCAGTATGGACTAAGATAACCATTACAGACTAAGATGGCCAGTATGGATTAAGATGACCAGTACAAACTAAAATGACCAATATGGACTAAGATGACCAGTACGGACTAAGATGACCAGTACGGACTAAAATTACCAGTTCCAGTACAGACTAGGGAGACCAGTACAGACTAGGGAGACCAGTACAGACTAGGGAGACCAGTACAGACTAGGGAGACCAGTACAGACTAGGGAGACCAGTACAGACTAGGGAGACCAGTACAGACTAGGGAGACCAGTACAGACTAGGGAGACCAGTACAGACTAGGGAGACCAGTACGGACTAGGGAGACCAGTACGGACTAGGGAGACCAGTACGGAAAAAGATGGGCAGTATGGACTAAGATGGGCAGTATGGACTAAGATGGGCAGTATGGACTAAGATGGGCAGTATGGACTAAGATGGGCAGTATGGACTAAGATGGGCAGTATGGACTAAGATAACCATTACAGACTAAGATGGCCAGTATGGATTAAGATGACCAGTACAAACTAAAATGACCAATATGGACTAAGATGACCAGTACGGACTAAGATGACCAGTACGGACTAAAATTACCAGTATGGACTAAGATGACCAGTATGGACTAAGATGACCAGTACGGACTAAGATGAGTAGTACAGAACTAAAATGATCCAAAAAAACCCCAAAAAGTAATTATGTTTTAAATGAAAGTACCCTATCCGAATTGATCCGAACTGAAAACAAAATATTTGAATCGATCCAAATTTAACTAACAAACCGATTCGAATTTCGGATCCAAAATCCAAGAAAAAAAATTAATTGATTTGAAACGAAACAAACAAATTTTTAGAGCCTTTACATGTCTGGAATCAACCCAAAATACATATAAAATAAAAAATTATTAAACTACATATATAAGATCCTGCAATGCTGCACCTAATGGAATTTCTTGCTGCCAAGCTTGCCCAAAACTGCTGCATGCCAACTCGCCCTTCCTGCACAGTCTGAAATGCCACAGAAGCATAAAAAATAAAGGCTACCCAATTGATATGTACTGAGACTTGGACAGTTGTCCATTATTTCCTTCATCTGGGTCTGACACGTTTGACATTACAAGTGACTCTGGCAGGGGGAACACAGCATGGACTGAGGCAGGTCTAGCAGTGAATTAGATACAAACTGAGCTGTATACTCTGCCTGTTTGATAAAGTTTGGGGAGTAGGATTATTTTATCTGTGGTAAAGGCACATCATTTGCAAAACCAACATCCCTGCCAGGTCCAATGTCTACTATGCACACGCCATGGCCCCATTAATTCCTATTCTTGGTGGCTCCCAGCCATTCAGCAAAGTAAATTCCATCCATAGAAATGAATGGGGACATGGCACACATATGCATTAACAACAGGGCCTGTCTGTTTTTGTTTCAAAGGTTATGTAGTGCCTGGCAGGGCTGCACAATGAAAACTCAGAAGTATTTCTGTATTTGGGCTGCAATGAGTGGGTGGCATAAAAACATTGAATTTGTTTTTAACCCCCTCCGGGCCCGCCGTTGTCCAAAAAACGTCCGGCCAGTAGCTTCCTAGCCCCGCCCACTCGTACGCAGCGTGCAAGTGGGAAACTGCCCAAATTTAAAGACAGGCAGCGATGTCTGTTTACATACAAGCGGTGCGAGCCTGGGACCAGCATGGTGGTTCTGTGACAGGGGATCAGAGGGAGATGGGTACACAATCTCCCTCCGATCCCCTCTCTGGTGTCAGAATGCAGAAGTAGTGTATATTACATCACTTCCACATTCTTGTGTCACTCTCTGGCTTCAGAAGCTGGAGAGAAGCTGATGAAGCAGATCTATGCTTCATCAGCTTCTTTGGGGGTCCCTATGTGACAATAGGGGTCTTGGAGACCCCTGATGTCTCCATAAAGAGGACCTGTCACATCTCTTTGCTATCACATAGAGGATTTCTTAGCCCCCTATGTGATAACAATAATGTTAAGTGGCTAAAAAATAGGGGAAAAAATTAAAGTTGCAAAAAAATAAAAAATAAATTCAAGTCACACATGAAAAAGAATTAAAAAAACCTCAAACAATGTTTAAAGTCCCCACCCATACATGCGTGCAAACATTGCTATCTCTGAACAGGTTATCTATTATGAGTTCTTGTACATAAGGTGCCTTTTTTTTTTGACATGCTGCTTTAATAGGTGCATTCGCATTTTATTGCTTAAAAGAGAAGTATAGGAAGAGTAAAATAAGCGCTTCCCAATACTTAGAGCCAGTTATGGGACACTACAGTTGTCACATGCAGGCTCTATAAACCGAGAGTTGAGTGATCATGGAACTGCTGATCACTCAGGTCAGGGTCTCATCTACTTGCAGAAAGCAGTGACTGTCAATCACCGCTCCCCACAGGGATTCCCCTCTCCCCTCTCTGTTCCTCCAGTGCTCATTGGACAGACAGACAGGGGAGGGGGTGGGCACAGCTGGCTTTGGCTCTAGAGAGGCGGAGCAGCTGTCAATTAGGCAACTGGGTGGATACCAACAATATTGTCGGGATCCTGGCCGGATGCAACGCAGATCTGTGCTGTCAGCAGATAGCAGCCAGTAGCCCACTATATGCTGACTATGGGTCAATGTACCCTTGTGATCCAAAAGCAAAGTAATGCTAAAAAAAAGTTTGGCTTTACTTCTCTTTTAACACGCTTATCACATTTAAAAAAAAAACACTTTCCCTAGTGTACCTTATCACATCAAAAGGCACAAAAATGCATTATTTGGATGTTCAACACACATGGGACGCTAGAGCCCCACTGCACAGAATAAACACTGATACATTTACAATTTCCTAGATTTGGCATAACAGTCACGATGCGCACATACATCATCCATGCAAGAATACATTAGGGATTTCTTTTGCAATTGTGTGGACTTACTTTACTTTAAACAAAATCCTCCAGTTTATTTAACGGTCAGGTCACACACTAATTATCAGTCATATCTTTTAGTAAACATCCTTGCATTGAAACAGATGAGAATCATGTTTCTATCTGCAGAAAATAAATCACCATCCTTCACTCTTATCCTTACATCAAAATATTTGTATAACACTAATCAGGGAATGGAAATGCGCTTTAAACCATCCAAACAAGATCAGACTTACTCCTTTTATCACCACGTTGTTTATATATATGGCTCTTTGTAAAGAACTACAGCATCTACTAACACTTAAATGTCACAAACCTTGAAGAATAAGATGATCATCTTACCTTATACGTCCTATCATGAAACAATTAACATCGTCATTGAAATAATGTGCGGACTTTCAAGCAACACGTGGACCTGTAAAATGAACAGAACTTTACACACAGATACATACAAGCAACACGTAGACCTGTCAAAATGAACAGAACTTTACACACAGATACATACAAGCAACACGTAGACCTGTCAAAATGAACAGAACTTTACACACAGATACATACAAGCAACACGTAGACCTGTCAAAATGAACAGAACTTTACACACAGATACATACAAACTTGTCCAAAGGAGGAAAAAAAAAACAAAACCTCCAGAACACCTGAAAAAGGAAGAGTGCCTGAGAGCATCAAAAGTGATGTGAGCAGTTGCTAAACGTAACCTTGTCTTTAAGAAACATCTCCAAGTAAGGCAATGGAAAAATTAACCCTATCATAAATATAGAAGAGGAAAGACTTGTGTGATAAACTATTTTCTTTAAAAGAAAAAAAGTTTTAAAAGAGAATTTACAAATCAGTTTTCTGGTAATTATTCTGCTCATGCATACAGAAGACTGAAGTAAGTTAAAAAGTGGAAGTAGTAATCATTTGAAAACTTGCCTGTTTAGTGTATTGATGCTGATGTTGGTGTTCCAGACTGGAGGTGCTGTATGTTCTATCAGCCTCCCCCTCTCCAGACTAGTGTAGTATGAGAACCAGTGGATGTAGCATTGCAGCCTCTGGAGAGGATGAAAGAGAGAAACAAAGAATCAGCAATGGGTGGGTGGGACTGGGATGGATGGGAATAACTGGAGAAGTGTTAAACGTCCACACTTGGATAAACATACAACCATAAGGTTTATGTGTCTTTAGGATTACATTTATACCCACACACAGATGATTCATCTTCCAAAATTAATTGTTATAATAAATGAAGAGCATTTATGTGCTTTTAGAGGAACAAAAAAACTTACATTATCTCTAGTGTAATTTTCAATCTACCAGCAACAGTTTAGAGCAACAACATATTCACAACTGGGGTGGAAATAGATGGAAAATGTCTTTCGTCTGGCATTGTGTTTTTTTTCCATGTCCTCCTCAGTTTCAAGAGTTTGGTGAATTAAAACCAAGAAATATTTGAAACAGTGGGCAGAGGATTTCTTTTTAATGTAATTGATTGTTTTACCATTGAAAGATGATGGAAAGATTATAAAATGTTCCAGGCAATGCAATAAGGTCACTTAAAGGCATTTAAAAAAAAAAAGTAACCCAGTTGTTAAAATAAAAAAACCCTGCTCTGCCTGCAATAGTAAACTCCTCTGCAGAGCTATTCCCTAAAGCATTACCGGTCTGTGGTTCTGTACCAGATCTCTTACCGGTTGAACGGTCCCCAGCATCATTTAAAGTGATATTAAAGTCAAAATGTTTTTAAGCCATTTCAAATGCTGATTAAATCTCTTACATTTGAAGCTGCTTCTTGAGGATTAAAAGTTTTAGTTTCCTGCAGAATTGGCTGGTCCCCTGAGTAATGGTCCTGATATCATGTTTTAGAGTGGCTCCTTTCCCTTGCAGGGTGCTATAGAGCCACCCTTGTGTGTACTAGTATGTTGTGTCTCTAGTACACACAAGCACAGCAGGGCATCCCACTCCTCTGCTCCCACTCATCCCATCTCCCAAACTTGATGGATAGCTACTAGAGACTGCTCTGTCCCTTGCATTCTTGTATTGGACAGAAAAATCAGGGAAGCAGAACTGAGAGAGTTGGAGCTATCTGTTTGGAAAAATTATGACTGTAACCTTTCTGGCAAAACTTTAAGCATATACTTTGATTTGCAATGTAAATTTGTTTGATCTGGATTCATTATTGAATAAAAGTCTGAGAGTTTAGTAATACTTGAACCCGCTTCTTATGTAGTCTGTGGTGTCATGGACCTAACCCTCTGCAGGACCATAGCGAAGGCAAGGCTACTGAGGCTCTTGCCCCGGACGCAGGTGCTGGGGGGTGGGGGCTGCGCAGCCATCAGGGAGCTCTGCACAGAGGTTCGGTACATATCAGCCACCCGCAGAGCACAGCCTGCAGCGTTTCACCTGGATGTCCGCTGCTCTCCCCCATCTGTATGCAGCGGGGATCCGAGGCGAAGTGAAGCACTTCAGCTGGTGGGAGGCAGAGTAGGGAGATCTGGCAGTCGGCAGCTCTCTCTCTCTCCTCACCGCTCGGCCATGCTGCTGTGACAGCGGCTCCCTCCTACGCCCCCGCTGACTGAAGTGCCTTACTTCACGTCGGATCCCCGCTGCACACAGATGAGGGAGAGCAGCTGGGATCTAGAGGAAAAGCTGCATGCAGTGCTCTGTGCGTGGCCGAACGGTGGAGGGTCGGTACTTATCAGTGATATGCACCGATCCTCTGTGCAGAGCAAACATTGGAGTGATCAGCTGTTCACTCCAGTGTTTGTAAATAACTGGGGACACATAGTACTATGTGTCCCCAGTTATGAATGAACAGGAAGTGCTTTACATCACTTCCTGTTCATTCATGAGTTTCGCAATGAGGGGTAGCAGTATAGTGCAGAGGCTTCTCCCCATTCAGAAACTGGATGATAGTAAATATTGAATGAATGGGAAGCCTTTTAGAACAGAGTCTGCAGAAAAAGAGATTGAGGACTTTGTGTCCTCAATTTCTTTTTCTATTTTAAAAGGGAAATGTCAGGGGCTGTTTAGACCCCTAATATTTCCACAAAACAATTATTAAAGGAAATCAAATGGACCAACATCATATTAGGCATTGAGAACAAGCATTGTAAAATAAATAAAAAGGCTTTGTTATTACGCTCCAAAATACTTTCTTACTTTTAAAACTTCTGCATACCCATGCTACTTCTGAGTAGCAGCTTCTGCTGTTTTTTTGTGCTTTCAAGTAATCCCCCACAATGCCTTGAAACCACATTTCACATGCAACTGGCCTCCATGATGTAGGAGAGACTGGCAAACTAGAGAGGTGAGTGGGAATGTGGGCAGGACATTAGGGAGAAGGGTGGAGCTGTGAGGTAGTAGTGAAAAAACAGTGACTACTTTCTGAGAACAGTGCTTCTACATGTGTGACTACAATGAGAGATTTTAGGAAGGCAGAATGAAATGCAGACAAAGGCATACATGCCGTGTATGTAAATGTGGTCCTTAGCAGCTATTCAAAGGTATGTATGGGGTGTAAATAGACATAGCAATTTAAACACAGAAATGTACCTCGTGACCCAGGACCTCATCTCCAGCTAATACTCCTTGGAAACCTTTTTTGACCAGGCACTCCAGGCTCTGGCAGAAGAGCAGAGCATTGGAGCTTGCTGGCTTCCTATGGTCAGTCATTGTGAACATATTGTCCAGCAGTCTTGAAAAGTCTTGTAATGTGGCCCTTCCTCTGCTTGCTCTAATGAACTACCAGCACTGGACTTATGGAGGGTGCAGATAACTCCTCCAATGTTGCAAAGGAGGATCAGCTGGTAGATGTTTGTTTATCTGCCGCTCCTCCTGTGGGTTGGTCTGCTCTACAGGTGCCAACTCCCAGCTGCTTTTTGTGAAAAACAGTACAGTATATACAAAATGTCTGTTCACATCCACATTTTGGGAAATTTAATAATAGAAAAGCATACAAGATCACAAATACCAGCTTACCTCCTCATTTCCAGCACCGGACATAGGAAATCCAGTTTCTGGTCATGTATACACTCCAAGCAGATTTGCCTTCCTGACAGCCTTTCAATGGCGTGAGAAAATACCTTTCACACTCTTCCACTTTGTTTTAAGATTTTTAACTGCAAAACATAAAGTCCAGCAATGCTTATAATATATATATAT
>NW_017306865.1:826699-841217 GCF_000935625.1 Nanorana parkeri | reverse complement strand
TATATATTTTCTTTTTAGATACATAGCAACTGGAAAATCCTTGGCTAGTCTGCACTTTGATTTTCTAGTGGAAAACTCTATGGCAAGCTACATTGTATGTGACATCTGTGCTGTCATATGGAATGTTCTGAAGAATGTGGTCATGAAAAAACCTACACAGCGGTTGCAGCTGCGACTGGGCCCTGACGCTACCCCACTGTCCTGTAATCATTAGTCTGTATTGTTTTAGAAAAACTGTAACATGACATTAAACCAAAATGTATCAGTAATTGTATCTGTGAGTACTTGGGTAAATATCACTACTTGTACTTGGTCTGTAAAAAATGGTATCAGTGCATTCCTAATTGGGACAGACCTCCAAATCATTGGATTCAGGTGTTCAAATCACATCCATGGCCACAAGTGTATAAAATCAAGTACCTAGGCATGCAGACTGCTTGTACAAACATTTGTGAAAGAATGGGTCGCTGTCAGGAGCTCAGTGAATTAAAGCGTGGTACCGTGATAGGTTGCCACCTGTGCAATAAGTCCATCCGTGAAATTTCCGTGCTACTCAATATTCCACGGTCAACTGATAGAGTGGTAGTGGTATGTAGTGGTATTATAACAAAGTGGAAGCAAATGGGAATAATAGCAACTCAGTTACAAAATGGTAGGACATGTAAAATGACAGAGCAGGGTTAGCGCATGCTAAAGCGCACAGTGCGCAGAATCAGGGGCGGATTGACAACACATGGGGCCCCCGGGCAATACAAGATTATGGGGCCCACTTCTACTCCATCCATATGCAAGCCCCACCCACATATACATTCTTGCACCCCCTACATACCTCTTCCTACACTACTTACTTCTGCACTTCCTGCATCCCTCTTCCTACACTGCTCGCCTTTGCACCCCCTGCATACCTCTTCCTACATTCTTCACCTCTGCGCTCTCTGCATCGGCCTTCCTACACTGCTCACCTCTGCATCCCTCTTCCTACATTGCTCACCTCGGCACCCCCGCATTCCTCTTCCTAAACTATGTGCCTCTGCATCCTCTGCATCCTTCTTCCTACCTCTGCACCCCCTGCATCCCTCTTCCTACACTGCTCACCTTGTCACCCCCTGCATTCCTCTTCCTACACTTCATGCTGGTTATGTGTTTAGATGAAGCACTCAGATCTTGAGGAATGCTGAATTAAGTTTTACTTGCTTAGAAGAACGTTACATGTATGTGTATAGGATCAAGGCATTGTCAGTAAAATATAGATAGGAAAACTTCCTGTATATATCATAGATAAAAAATACATAAGCATAGAGACTAACATTGGACTACAGTGCCATCTAGTGCTCAAAATACATAACAGTACATTAGACTATGTTGCTGCATTTCCAACACTTCTTACCTCTGTACCACCTGCATCTCTCTTCCTACACTGCCCATCTCTGCAAACCCTGCATCCCTTTACTAATGCTTCTCACATCTGCATTCTCTTTTCTATACTGCTCGGGGGGTGCAGAGGTGAGCACTGTAGGAAGAGGGATGCAAAGGGTACAGAAGTCAGTGTTGGAAGAGGGTTTGATGGCTGCCACCCTCTTCCAACACTGTTCACTTCCACATCCTCTGCCTCCCTCATCTTACAATGTTCACTCTCCTCCCCTATTCTCTGTTAAGCTGCTCACCCCCGGCAGTTTACCTCATGGTACGACTCCCGCTCCTGATACCATGGGCTGTGGGTGGTGCAGGGAGCGGACGCTGTGTGCTAAAAGTCACTGGTCCTCCATTCAGCTGATTAGCACAGCACAGGGGAGCAGACGGGACCCTAATATGTTTGCCCAGTGGAAGGTCCCGCCCACTCGCCATGGTAACAAGCTACTTGACAGGCTCCTCTCCTCCTTCTATGCAGAGGAGCCCTGGTCCCTGTAGGTTGGGATCCGCTTCAGCTGCGGCGCCTCAGTATACCGCGAGCTGTAGCTCGTGGTATACTGCAGCGTCTCAGTATACCGCAAGCTGTAGCTCGCGGTATACTGAGCTTAGGGTGATGGGAGGACGCTAGTAGCTGTCCTCCCGTTAACCTAAGGAGAACTATGGGGAAAAGCCTTAACCCCATAGTTCTCCTTTAATGCTAGTATACTTAAATTTATTTACACAATTTATAATACGTAAAATGCAGTAACCCAAAGCAACTGGTCGCGCCCAGCGCCCACTCATCTTATTTCGATATGTTAAAATCTGGGTGCTAAGGGTTATCATGCTTGTCCTTGCTTACAGATTACACAGCTGGGCTGTGAAATGACCACAAGTTCCAGCAAGCCCTCCTAGCCATTCCAGGGCCTTTCTGGACCCCCACCCAATGCATTATGACAAGGGATGGGCAAATTCTGGCCCTCTAGCTGTGGTAAAACTACAAATCGCATCATGCACCTGGCTCTGGGAGTCATGCCTGTGCAAGAGTCTTGCAATGCATAATGGGATTAGTAGCTCCACCAAAGCTAGAGAGCCAGAGTTTGCCCACCCCTGAAGATCCTGTATAGTTTAGGAAGGATGGCTGAACAGACTAGAACCAATACACTGTGGACCTCAGACCAGAACCAACACACAGAACTAACGCACTACAGACTTCAGGCCAGAACCATGATTATATTATCCTAGGTCCCCTAATGGCAACATACTGTATGCACCTACTCTGCCTCTATGTACTAACCGACGGAGTCATTGGTCAAAAGGAGAACAGTGTTACAGAAATTACTACTACTAAAAATGACTCTATTCACATAATACTTCAGAATACATGAAGGCTGATAGCAATAATAACAGCAACCATATGCCAACTAGAGCAAGTGGATTGCCATAAGGATCCTACTAAATGCCTACATTAAAGTACTCTATCCAGATGAGCTATCAGTTGTGCCGCCATATCCACAGGCTTCCATAAGAAAATGAGACCACTGCCATCTTATTGGCACCTGCGGGTAGCCATCTTGGTGGTGGATGCCGGTAGAGAGAGGAGGGGACTCTCCTGACACTGTCAGGCTCTCAGTCCATGACCGAGTGCCTGACTTCTCAGAGGGGGTGACACCAAAATGACTGTCAGTCATTTTGGTGTCACCCGTCCAATGGTGTCACCCGGGTGCGGGCCACCCCCTCCCCCTTCTGACGCCACTGGAGCCAGTTCAGTACAGGACGGCGGACCTGGCTACAGACACCCTCCTGGTCGCAGGCCCTCAGTCAGAGCATGTAATGTCCACCAAATCTCCATGTAGTACAATGTGCATGTACACAAAGATGATTTCCATGCACACTAACCTGACAGTGATCCTTATATAGCACAATACACACTCAGACCCGGAGGTGATCTCTATATGGGACGCACACAGTCTCTATACACACTGACCGACCTGGAGGTGAAGACTTTGGAGCAGCTGATGTCATTATTGATGTTGCACAAAGCGGTGTACTCCGGGTCTCACTGCTGAGAAGTATCTACATGAGGCATACACAGAGAGAGCGATCCTGGCCACACACAGCATGATCTGCAATGCCTGTCACCTCCCCCCGAGCTGACTTGATGGGGCCCACCCAGTACAGCACAGGTGCCTGTACACACCTGCCGGATGGGCCCCCTGCTGGCGGACGATCCGCACCGCTCGCTCTGTGCCTGGCACCATCCCCCCTGCTGACATGATACAGCATGGCTGCCTGGCCACGGGCTCCCTCCTGGCTGCGGGCAACTCGGGCAGTGCCCGAATGCCCGAACGGTCAGTCCACCCCTGCGCAGAAGTCACTAACTGTCTGCAGGGTCAATAGCTACAGACCTCCAAACTTCGTGTGGCCTTCAGATTGACACAACAGTGCCTAGAGAGCTTCATGGAATTGGGTTCCATGGCTGAGCAGCTGCATCAAAGCCTTACATCACCAAGTGCAATGCAAAGCGTCAGATGCAGTGGTGTAAAGCACGACACCACTGGACTCTGGAGAAGTGGAGACGTGTTCTCTGGAGGGACGATTCATGTTTCTCTGTCTGGAAATCTTATGGACGTGTCTGGGTTTGGCGGTTGCCAGGAGGACAGTACTTGCCTGACTGCATTGTGCCAAGTGTAAAGTTTGGTGGATGGGATTATAGTGTGGAGGTTTTTTTTCACAGTGTGGCTCAGCCCCCACAACTTTGTGGGAACAGTTTGGGGATGGCCCCTTCCTGTTCCAACATGACTGCGCAAAAGTGCACAAAGCTAGGCCCATAAAGACATGGATGAGCGAGTTTGGAGTGGAGGAACTTGACTGGCATGCGCAGAGTCCTGACCTCAACCCGATAGAACACCTCTGTGGATAAATTAGAGCGGAGGCAGCAAACCAGGCTTTCTCGTCCAACATCAGTACCTGACCTCACGAATGCGTTTCTGGAAGAATGGTCAAACGTTACCATAGACACACTCCTAAACCTGCATATTTCTCCCCTAATGAACTACAGAACACCTCACCGTCTCCTGATATCCCTAACATAAGTGAGGTATTTTTCTTTACTACTTTGGTAGAAACAAAAAGTGTTTTACTGTCTTAATGAGCTTGCTGGGAGCCTCACAGCCAGAGTGCTTTAAATTCACCTCACTATTGCACAGTATAGGTCACCCATCACAGTGATGGTCCAATTATTATTATTATACATGATTTATATAGCACCAACAGTTTGTGCTGCGCTTTACAATATAAGGAAGACATTACAATCACAATACAATTCAAGACAAGATGGTAAGGAGGGCCCACCAATAGTATGGCTCAGGAAGTGGAAATATAAGCAAAGAGCTGACACTAGTCTACAAGAACGTTCTGATATACACTCTATTTGCTAAATTCCAGTTTAACCTAATTGCTAGTTCAGGTTTGCAGTTAAAGTGTATGTAAACCCAAAAACAAAAATTAAACAAAGGGGAGCATGCATTAATTTTCATTTTTTCTTTATTTCACTTGTTCCTTGGTGGCTATGCTAACTAGAGATGGGCTCGATGTTCAAATCAAGCGTGAGTTCGACTCGCACATCCGCAGTTCCTGTGTTCGGCAAGCACACGAACTGTCAGGGCATTCGGCGGGCAAAGCTCCCTGCACAGGGCACTGTGCCTTGTGAGCCCTGATTGGCTAAAGCCTTGCACCTGACCGCAGGTCAGGTGCAAGACTTTGTCCAATCAGGGCACAGTACTCTGTAAGAGCTATGACTGGGCAAAGTCGTGATGACTTTGCCCAATCATGGCTCACCTGTTACAACTGTAAATAGTTGGGTGGAGCTAACTGTCATTGCTAGCTCCACCCAATTGTTTATATGTTGCCGGCATCTGTCAAAATGCTATTCTGCAGCGGGTGTTCGGCGCAAACAGACGGGACGGCGGTCGTCGGGTTTTTTTCATTATTATTTATTTTTTAGTGTTTTATTTTTATTTTGTCGAGTCGTCATCATTGTGGACAACGCTGAACATCATGATTGACGCTGGATTACCTCAGTAGATCAATTTTTTTTTAAATAAAAGACGTCTTTTTTTTTCAAATAAAGGATTTTTTCAAAAGTCTGGCCTCTTTTTTACAATTTTATTTAACCCTTTTGTGAATGGGTATGGGTACAAGTACCCCTTACTCATTCACAAGGGGGGGCCGCATCTTGGGCCTATTAAAGGGGTACCCTGATGTGAATAAGCCCCCTACCCGCACCCCCAAAACCAACGCCCCAGGGCTTGTGGGGAAGAGGCCCTTGTCCCCATTGTTATATGGACAAGGTGCTTTTTCAGGGGCGACCATGGAAAAGCACCCTTCCAGTGCTGAGGACATGTGGCCTGGTATCACGGGGGGTGGGGGGGTGGTGCTCACTCACCTTTCCTCCTGCCCTACCAGGCCTGTGCTCGGATCAAGGGTCTGGTATGGAATTTTAGGGGGACCCCACGTCTTTTTTCCCCCCATTTTTGGGGGTGGAGTTCCTCCTTAAAATTACTACCAGACCTTAACGGCCTGGTATGACTTTACTGAGGGAACCCCAAACACTTTTTTATTTTATCCCTCCTAACATTCCTACCAGACGTAAAGGGTCTGGTATTGTTTGGGGAACCACACGCCTTTTTTTTTCTTTTCAAATGTAATTTAAAAAATAATAATTTTCATTTTTGCTACAGCAGGTTCTATACATTGTACAGATGTGCCACTTTACAGTCAGTTTAAGGGGTACTGATATTTAAAGGAATTTAATAAAATCACTGCTCCTTTAAAATTTTTATTTTTTAAAAGTGTTTTTTTTCATTGATTCATGTAATCGAGCAGTATCGAATCGGCAGTAATCGAACCCCCATACCTTTTTATGGCCATTAACTTGCATATAAGCCTTCAAATGGAGTCAATTGATTTTCAAAGTTCTACCCCCCATAGACTCTCATAGAATCCCCATGCATTGAGTTTTTCCATGTTCCAAAGTTCGAATTCGAACCGAACAGGGGGGTGTTCGGCTCATCACTAATGCTAACCCTCCACTGTATCTATGGACTACAAACATGTTTCCTTTTTTTTATCTCTATTACATAGGAGGGTGATATAATTAGTAGTTTACAGAAAGAAGATGAGATTGTTTGAGCTTTTAATTCAACTCACAAGAAGTGACAATGACGCCACATTTCTGGCAAGATCAACTGTTTTTTTTCTGTTCTTGCTGAAAATGTTCTTAGCCTAAAACACACAAAAAATGCAGCCACCACATCTATAGACTGGTAAGCTGAAGTTTAATGATTTTTTGTTATTTGATTAATTTATCCTTTAGCTATGTTACTTGTAATGTTACCATAAGCTTTAGTGCTTTACAATTTTCATGGAATCAAATGGATCCGTTGAGTTGCTAGTAGTAGGTATAGGCTTCCACTGAGGAGTGCAGTTCAATGTCACAGTATTCCCCAGGAATCAATGCAAGGAGGTTACAAGATTTAAAATGCAGAGGCATTGTACCTACTTGTGACTTGTAACCAAGCTCAGTCAGTTGTAGGGGGCTTGCACTTTATTTGAATTTGAATCAGTACTTCTCTGATTTCATTACAAATATTGCTCCCCTTCCGCTGGAAAAACTGAATTATGAAACGAAAAATATCTACACTGTTCCTTAGAAAAATGTATAAATCACTCCATGTAGGCGTGAAGGGAAAGGCTCCATACATGAATGAGGTCTTCATATACTGTAAGTGTAGAAGATATAATCCATCAAAGATGAAGCAGATTGAGTGGGCAGGCACATTATTTTAATAAAAGATTGTTTCCAAAAATGTGTCTAAAATTATACCAATATGTGTATATTGAGCAAAAGCATATCTACACATACAGAACATTAAAAGGTAACTATGGGGTAAGTGTTTTTCCCCATAGTTCTCATATACTAACCTCCTCCCGTGACCCAATACTCAGTATATCGTGGGCAATAGCTTGCAATATACTGAGAGCACTGCAGCTAGGACCGATGCTGACATTAGTGAGCTTTTCAGATCATATATACCTAAAATATACTTGTTGAGGGAATGTTCATCTTTTAAGATTTTGGGCAAGTTTAAATACTGTATGTCCAACTATGCACTAGTGGGCACAAAACACCTGCTGGGGGCTAAATACCTTCCTGAAATTCTAGTATTTTACACATAACAAAAAAAGGAAGAAACTATATAAAAGAAGAAATAGATAAAAATATAGCATACATAAAACCATGCAAAAAATATAATTTATTAATTGTTGTTTTAGATGAATCAGACAGTTTGAATTATCTCCAACTAAATTAATTCAGCTGCATGCCTAACAAATAATTATAAGTTAATGTTTGATGGTTGTAGTCAGTAAAACATGATCAAGAGTGAATTGCCAGAGGTATTTGTTGGACTTTGCTCTACAGCTATAACGTCTGCACTTGTTATAAGGGATCTAATTTATTTGGTAACACTTTCCCAAAGGCATTAAAGCATATATAAACCCTGCATCTCACAATAATGTGGGGTAAAGTGCAGACACCAACAGGTTGTGCAATGAAAAATAAATACCCTTTTTAATTATTTTTATCAGTTTTTACCCTTGCAGGTTACGGCTGCAGGAGGGGAGACACTGCTTAAGGTTGCCAGATAACATATTTCAAGCAGAAAGTCTCAGTCTGAGCTGCTAAATGGTCAGATCATCTGTCAGTCAATCAGCAAGGGGTGTTGTCTGCAGCAGATTGTATGAAAGCTGGCTGCCTGTTGTTAGAGAAGTATTGGGAGAGAAAATGCACTATTATAAAATCTATGAGCCGGGGTGTGACACTGCAGCTGTCAGATTTGGGCTCTATAGATCACAAACCGCTGATCACTCAGCTCACGGCCATCTCTCTGCAGAGAGAGGAGACTGTCAGTCACCAATCCCCGCAGGGATTCCCCCCCCCCCCCCCCCCCCCCCTCCCTTTTTGAATCCCCCCCCCCCCCCCCCCCCCTCTTCGTTCCTCCAGTACTCATGGGAGAGGCAGTCAGCTGTCAATCAGTCAGCGGGGTATATCCCGACTGCAGCACGGCTCTTTGCTGTCAACAAATAGCAGGCAGTAGCCTTCTAGATGCTTAGTTTGGGTCACAGGAGTACATTAGTAAATTAAGTGAACATCAATATAAATACAAGTGCATTTTTGGGGTTTTGTTAATGAATTGAGATGACCACACTGATCAAAGAAAGGATTTTACACAAATTAGCCCGACGTGAACACCAATATAAACACAAGTTAATTTTTTGGGGGGATTTTTATCAATTGAGATGACCACACTGATCAAAGAGAGGACTTCTTACAAATTAGCCTGACATGAACACCAATATAAATACAAGTGAATTTGTGACATTTTCAGTTCCTCTGGACTTTTGCTGGCCTTTGATATCTTGCATGATCTCCCATCATCAATGTGCTTACTTTCCCTTTCCAACAACCATTGAGACAAGCTTCTGGAATCAGGCACAACCACTGTATACATGCACTGCATAGCAAAGTCAAACTGTTTTTAGTCCAGTGGTGTTGGACGCTTTGCTATTCAATGACAGTAGAGTAGAGGATTCTGTACTCTCAATCATAACACCATCATAATGTATTACAGCCATGACCATGGACATCTTGTATTTCAAATGATAAGTGGGGGGGGGGGTCTATTCACAAAGCTGCCGAAGGATCTAGCTGTAGCTTCGGCTGATCCTTCGGCTAGCTTCAGCCCTAGGACCCCTTCGGTTCAGTAGAATCGAAGGGGTGCTGTACGGGCTATTTACTATAGCCCGTACAGCACCCATCTCTCTCTCTCTCTCCCCTCTCTCTCTCTCTCTCCTCTCTCTTTCTCGTTACATTCATGTAGTAAAGACTACCCGTATAGAGTTAAAGTTCTATGATGTTCTTCCACCTTCAAGAAATGCTCACGTAACTTGCAAAGTCTATAATAAACCACAGATGATTTCACTCTGAGTCTACTTGGTGGGTTGACACTGTCTGTGGATTCTTCTATCTCAGCAGGTTACCATACTGTCCATACAGTATGGCAAAAGGCACCCTGGTTGACAAAGACTGGTCTAGACTATTAAGCGGAGTGTCTCAGGAGGGTCTCAGGAGGTATGTTCAATTGCATAAAACTGCATTGGAAACAGAACAAAAACAATGAGTACTTTTTTGTCTGAGATACAACAGCAATAACAGATACTTAACCCCCAAACAACTAATTTCTTTTTCTTTTTTCAGAGAGATCAGCGTCCCTGGTTACCTGCTAACCAGGGACACTGATCTCCAAACAGCTAACTCTCCCTGGCTCCCCGGGAGTCTCCTGCTCCCGGCTGCCAAGGAGAGAAGCACTGCTGTGTCTTTTTTTTCTTTATTCTGACACGAGCGATGTCAGAATCGAAAAAAAAAAAAGAAAAAAATGTCCCATTGAAAAGCATTGGGACATTACTATTGGCTATTTCAATTTACAAGAGCCAATAGTAAACTAGCATTGTACCCGCCCTCTGCTGCAGTTCCCCATCAGGTCCATCAGCAGAGGGCGGGTACAATGCTATTTTACTATTGGCTATTGCAAATTGAAACAGCTAATAGTATTGTACCAATGTTTGTCAATGGGAGAAAAAAAAAGTTTTCTTTTTTTTTCTATTCTGACATCACTCGTGTCAGAATAAAGAAACAAAAGACACATCAGTGTTTCTCTCCTGGGCGGCCGGGAGCGGGAGACTCCCAGAGCGCCCGGGAGAGTTTTTTTTTACAGCACAGAGCCGCCGGACAATAGGAAACTAGCTTCGCTAGCTCCGCCCAATCGTTTTCTATTTACTTTTTTAAACTTTTTTCACTCTTTTTCTGTTCTGCTCGGTACCTCTGAGGGACCGAGCAGAACAGCCGAGCCGAATGCCGCTCATCTGAAATCAGCCGTACCAGCCTGAAGTGAATAGCCGAACAGTGTTCGGCTCACTTCACTTCAGGTCGGTCATTCACTCGGCTGCCTACGGCAGCTTAGTGAACAGACCCCTACATTTTTTTAAAACTTGAATATTTCTTCATTAAACATAAAGATTAATGGTTTGGTGAATTACTCCCTATTCCATTTTCCCAAATCTTTATGTTCTTTTTCCACTTTGATAGACTCATTCACTGTACTGGCATCTCTCCATGAATATCGCAACATTTAATTGCTCACTTTTTTAAAAGCCAAAAGTGTGATATGATATCCTGCGACCCAAGTTTTTTCTTTGACGTGAAATCCAATTTTTCTCTTATACAATATATTTATGAATATATTGTATATAGGGTAAAAGCACTTCCCTGAAAAGTTATGTTACTGTCTGGGTCCCACTGGAGAGATTTTTTTCACTTCTTGTGCTGGAGACTCAACTGGAAATTAGAGGGAATCTCTACAGAACAGAATTCTAATCTTAGAGAGTTGCCATTGGAACAGGTGACGCCTTTGGAAGATTTTCCCTTACCTCTTGCTCTGATGACAGCTCCGAATTTGTGGATTTTTACTCACTTGCTGTCTTGGGGACAATGGTCACAGGGCAGATAGAGGGGTGAATCTCCAGATTCAAAGACAGCAATAAAAACTTAACAAAGGGGTCTATTCACGAAGCAGCCGAAGGATCTAGCTGTAGCTTCGGCCGATCCTTCGGCTAGCTTCGGCCCCAGGACCCGTTCGGTTCAGTAGAACCGAAGGGCTGCTGTACAGGCTATTCACAATAGCCCGTACAGCTACCGAACTTAGCGGAGCGGCTCAGTCGAGCCGAACGCATATGCCTCGGCTCGGCTGACAGCTGGCTGGCCGACAGCCTGCTTCTGACAGCTGGACGGAGCCAGCCGTGATCTTACGGCCGGCTCAGGCCACTTGCAGAGAGATCAGCGTCCCTGGTTACCAGCTAACCAGGGACACTGATCTCCAGACAGCAAACTCTCCCGGGCGCTCCGGGAGTCTCCCGCTCCCGGCCGCCCCGGAGAGAAACACTGCTTTTTCTTTTTTTTTCTTTATTCTGACACGGAGCCGTGTCAGAATAGAAAAAAAAATTTGCCCATAGGAATGCATTGCTAGATTCCTATTGGATATTTCAATTTGCAATAGCCAATAGTAAGCTAGCATTACACCCGCCCTCTGTTGCAGTTCTCCATCAGGTCCATCAGCAGAGGGCGGGTGCAATAGTTTTCTATTAATTTTTTTGTACTTTTTAAACTATTTTTCTGTTCTGCTCGGTCCCTCTGAGAGACCGAGCAGAACAGCAGCAGCGGCATTAGGCTATTCACTCACTGCTGTTCGGCATTTATAAGAATAGACCGAAAAGCAGCGAGTAGCCTGCCGGAGGTTCGGCTTAGCCGATCCAGATGTTGGATTGGCTGAGTCGAACTCCTCCTGCACTTCGGGTCGGCCGAACATGCTGAGCTGCCTACGGCAGCTTAGTGAATAGACCCGAAAGTGTCTAATACTTCCCTATGCTATCCAAAGCTAAAAAAAAAAAGTAATAATTGTCTTTATGTACACTTTACGGAAAGTTGAAGCACATTAAAGGAACAGTTTTATTAAGAGCAGGTACTGATTCAGGGTTACTTCTGCTTAGATTTGACCCCTGGGAGCCATTTTCCCTACACATTCAGGGAATGACTATGTGAAATGTTTTATCTTCCAAATGATTTCTATTCCTGTCCGGCAAATCTTTTGATTCACTTGTCCCACTGCACATACATGAAGATTATTTTGTAATTGGTGTATTGGTGACTGGGTCACTTCCTTGCTTATTGGACAAAGGTGACAATGCTGAATCATTTTCCAATAAGGAGGCTAGAGGCTCAGAGTTGACACAAGAATCCATATAGCTAAACCAGGAAATAGGATTGCATTCTCCAAGGATATATCATGTGGCAGGGGTAAATCACTAGACTGCATAAACAGAATCACAGTTAAGTTGGGGATAAAACAGTTCACATACAGTATATGTATGTCGACTGTCTATTTACCCACCAGATAAATTTAACTGTATAGATGATTTAACCCTTGAGATCATTAATCTACCATTCATTGTCCAGACTGAGACTGTTAGTGGCATGTTTATGTATAGTAAATGGTATGATAATTTAATATTAAGGTAAAGATGATAAAAAATAACATATTGCTTAAACCAAAATGCCTTGATGGCATCCTGTAAGGCTAACTGGTGGATTCTATTCAGTGATAAGCAAATTAACCATAGGTTTGAAAGGATCTTTCAACATTAAGTCCAAATGATTACAATAGTCTAGAATGGTCATTTATTGAAACATTAGGATAAGCCCATTGCATTAAAATAGATAACTATTGTCTTTGTTGGCGCTCTTACTGACAGAAAAAAGATAGTTAATAGATAGAAAATGCCACTTTTGGCAAAATGCCACTTTTGGCAAAAATGCAATTTTTCTATCAAAATTGTGGTGCATGCCTGGTTTCTGCCCTCCCTGCTGGGCAGTGCTTTATGTCCCCTCTGAAACAGCACAGCGTCCAGCGAGAAGAAAAGAAACTGTCAGAGGAGGCTGAGCGGTGTGGGGGAGGAGAGCACTTTGAGCCATAATGTCACAGGAGGCTGGGCTCTCCTCCCGTACCGCCCCCTTCAGCCTCCCCTGACCGATCAGGATGGAGAGTGGTGTGGGGGTGGAGAGAGCCATGCACTGTCACAGGAGCCCGAGCCGGCGGTGAGGGGGAGGAGTCATCTGTCAAAATAGGCTCTGCGTGTGACGTCATTGCCCATCTAGGTAATGGACACCAGCAAAGAGAGGAATCGACATCTACCCGGCTGGATGAATCTCTTCTCTCTCGGTCAATGAATGAGTGCCTGACTTTTCAGAGGGTGTGACACCAAAATGACTGTCAGTAATTTTGGCAATCAAGACCTTTAATAAAACTTATTTCAATCAACCTAGTTAAAATTATCCACTGCTAGGTCTTAGGGTAAAATCCATACCCATGTCTTATTTTGTTTAAGAATACATGCATATGCCCATCAACTTGCAGGAGGAAAGTATAAAACTAACCTTTGGAAGTATTATTTTAATGAAGTAGTAGTAGATGCTTGGAAAAGATTTCCAGGAGAATTAGTGAGTCAAATATAGGTCTGAACTGACAAAAAGGTTAATAAAATAAAATAAAACTTTAAACCTGCATGTTAAAACATGGACAACTTTTTCCACTGCCAGTCTTCTGTGTTTCTTTTTCTTTTTTTTACTGTATTCCTTTTTTGTATTTTATTACTTTTATTAAAAATAGTATTTTTTCTATCACTGAAACAGGTTAAACACTTATATGCCATTGAGGTACTGATAATGAAGCCATATCCTCTTTTTCTCCTGTTCTTGATGACCTGCTGGGGCCCAACATGTTCTCAGTTTATAACTATACATCTAGGTGAGGAAACTGTGAAACTCTTATCTCTGATTATGACATGTGCATTGTGAAAAAAAAAATGCATTCCTGGTAGATACTTGGCATGATGATATGCTGGGTTGTTCTCTGTAATTAATAATAAAAAAAAATGTTTTTTTAACTTGTGAAATAAGTCAGATTAATGTACTGTACATAAATGTATTAGCATGTATTAATGTTTTTTAAAACCTTTTTTCTTTATATTAGTATAGATTTTAACCTGTTAACCTTTCACACCTGTATACATTTCTGCTTTAGGCCTATTGATTCGGCAATAGCCTGTTACCTTTACCAATGTAGCATATTGATTACTGTTTATGAGTGAGAGATTACATTATAGTCTGGGATGTGTTAATAACTGGTATGGAAGCATAATACAAGCTGGTGGTTAAGTCAACCTTCCATTTACATGCAGAAAAAATACTGAAAGACTGTAAAGCTCATGTACAATAATGATAAAACATAAAACTGCTTTCTGCAGAATCTGAATACTTAGGATTTTTCTAAATATTGAAAGGAATTTCTATAATCTAATTTATTAAATAGTTTTACAATTCTTGGAAACTATATGTAATGTTCTTGTTTATTTATAGACAATTTGTGTCTCCAATTTGCCAATTTTTTTATATATA
>NW_017306865.1:823057-826603 GCF_000935625.1 Nanorana parkeri | reverse complement strand
ATATATACTATAGGCTATGCACAGTAGCCGATCTGTAATTGACTGCAATGGTTTTCTTTGTAGACTGTCCAGCCGATGTTTTCATTGTCCTAGACACATCAGAAAGTATTGCCCTAAGAGGTCCACCCTATGGGTACCTTGTTGAAAGTATAAAGTCATTTGCCATAGATCTTGTGAGTCAGATGAACAGCAGGTAAGGCCATAAAGGCAAGCACATTCTTGTTAAACATTTTACTCTGTAAATTCCACCTAACTGATGGATTTATGCTTCCAAATAAAACACTTTGGATGCATGCCAGACCCCTAAAAGTTGCATAATGTGCCTGTTTTATAAAACCTTTAAGATACATATGGGACTATTGCTTATTTTCTAACCAGCACTAGAAATATACATCTGATGGCTTGTTAGCCCCTCTGTTTCATTAATAAGGTTCCTGGTCTAAACAAAATACTTATAGAATTTGAGCTGTTTAGACCTCAAACTACAACCTATTAATTTTATCTTAGGAGTCTATTCACTAAACTGCCGAAGGATCTAGCCGTAGCTTCGGCTGATCCTTCGGCTAGCTTAAGCCCCAGGACCCCTTCGGTTCTACTATAGCCGTAAGCGGCTCAGTCGAGCCAAACGCATATGCATCGACTCGACTGAGCAGAGGTGAAAGGCGAAGCTGGCCGAAAGGCCGGCCATTGGCCGGCCGACAGCCTGCTACGGACTGCTAGGCGGAGCCAGCCGTCATGTCACTGCTCTGTCATGATCAGCGTCCCTGCTCTGTTGTCTTTTTTTTTTTGTCTTCTGACATCGAAGCCGTTGACTGCCATCAGAACAAAAAAAATAAGCATAGGAATGCATAGCTACATTTCTATTGGCTATTGCAATTTGCAATGGCCAATAGCAAACTAGCTATTGCACCCGCCCACTGCTGCTGTCAATCAGCAGAGGGGACCTGCAGTTCTCCATCAGGTCCCCTCTAGTGATTGACAGGAGCAGAGGGCGGGTGCAATAGCTAGTTTGCTATTGGCTATTGCAAATTGAAATAGCCAATAGTAATCTAGCTATGCATTCCTATGCTTATTTATTTATTTATTTATTTATTCTGACTGATGGCAACCAACGGCTCAGATGTCAGAAGAAAAAAAAAGACAACAGAGCAGGGAAAGGTTTACACTGCTCGATCGAGCAGAGTGAAGCTTTCCGGGAGAGTTTTGTTTTGTTTATTTGACGGCAGCAGAACCACCCGGCCCGTTGGGCGGAGCTAGCTGTCACTGCTAGCTTTGCCCAATCGTTATCTATTTTATTTTTTACTACTTTTTTAACTGTTTTTCTATTCTGCTCGGTAACACAGAGGTACTGAGCAGAACAGCCGAGGCGAATGCCGCTAGGCGGCATTCGGCTATTCACTCACTGCTGTTCAGCATCTATGAGAATAGACCGAACAGCAGCGAGTAGCCTGCCGGAGGTACGGCATAGCCAATCCAAATGTTGGATCGGCTGAGTCGAACTCCTCCTTCCTATTGGCTATTTCAATTTGCAATAGCCAATAGTAAACTAGCATTGCACCTGCCCTCTGCTGCAGCTCTCAATCAGGTCCATCAGCAGAGGGCGGGTGCAATGCTAGTCTACTATTGACTATTGCAAATTGAAATAGCCAATAGGAATCTAGCAATGCAATCCTATGGGCAATTTTTTTTATTTCTTTTTCTATTCTGACACGGCTCCGTGTCAGACTAAAGAAAAAAAAAGAAAAATCAGTGTTTCTCTCCTGGGCGGCCGGGAGCGGGAGACTCCCGGAGTGCCCGGGAGAGTTTGCTGTCTGGAGATCAGTGTCCCTGGTTAGCTGGTAACCAGGGACGCTGATCTCTCTGCAAGTGGCCGGAGCCGGCCGTAAGAACACGGCTGGCTCCGCCCAGCTGTCAGAAGCAGGCTGTCAGAAGCAGAAGCTCGGCCAGCTTCGGCTTTCAGCGCTTTAATCTTCATGTATGTGCAGTGGGACAAGTGAATCAAAAGATTTGCCGGACAGGAATAGAAATCATTTGGAAGATACATTTCACATAGTCATTCCCTGAATGTGTAGGGAAAATGGCTCCCAGGGGTCAAATCTAAGCAGAAGTAACCCTGAATCAGTACCTGCTCTTAATAAAACTGTTCCTTTAATGTGCTTCAACTTTCCGTAAAGTGTACATAAAGGCAATTATTACTTTCTTTTTTTAGCTTTGGATAGCATAGGGAAGTATTAGACACTTTCGGGTCTATTCACTAAGCTGCCATAGGCAGCCGAGTGAATGACCGACCTAAAGCGAAGTGAGCTGAACGCTGTTCGGCTATTCACTTCAGGCTGGTACGGCTGATTTCAGCCATATTTCGGCTGAAATCAGCCGTACATCGGGTGGCTTCACGTGGCTTCGGGTCGGCCAAACATGCTCAGCATGTTCGGCCGACCTGAAGTGCAGGAGGAGTTCGACTCAGCCAATCCAACATCTGGATCGGCTAAGCCGAACCTCCGGCAGGCTACTCGCTGCTTTTCGGTCTATTCTTATAAATGCCTAACAGCAGTGAGTGAATAGCCGAATGCCGCTGCTGCTGTTCTGCAAAAAATAAATAGAAAACTATTGCACCCGCCCTCTGCTGAAGGACCTGATGGAGAACTGCAACAGAGGGCGGGTGCAATGCTAGCTTACTATTGGCTATTGCAAATTGAAATATCCAATAGGAATCTAGCAATGAATTCCTATGGGCAATTTTTTTTTTCTATTCTGACACGGCTCCGTGTCAGAATAAAGAAAGAAAAAGCAGTGTTTCTCTCCTGGGCGGCCGGGAGCGGGAGACTCCCGGAGCGCCCGGGAGAGTTTGCTGTCTGGAGATCAGTGTCCCTGGTTAGCTGGTAACCAGGGACGCTGATCTCTCTGCAAGTGGCCGGAGCCGGCCGTAAGAACACGGCTGGCTCCGCCCAGCTGTCAGAAGCAGGCTGTCAGAAGCAGAAGCTCGGCCAGCTTCGGCTTTCAGCGCGGCTCAGCCGAGCCGAGGCATATGCGTTGGGCTCGACTCAGCCGCTCGGCTAAGTTCGGGAGCTGTACGGGCTATTGTGAATAGCCCGTACAGCAGCCCTTTGGTTCTACTAAACCGAAGGGGTCCTGGGGCCGAAGCTAGCCGAAGGATCGGCCGAAGCTACGGCTAGATCCTTCGGCTGCTTCGTGAATAGACCCCATATAGACTAAGGCTGCAACAACTAATCGACATAATCGATTATAATCGATGATTGAAAAAGTTGTCAACTTTTTAAATCATCGATTAATCGGCCTCTGATTAGTTGGCCCTGTTCACGGCTCCACACAAGCTGCGTGACGCACCTCCTCCCCACCTCACACTCGCCACTGCCAGACCCACCCACCCGCATCCACACTCCACACACAGCACCTCCTCCCCGCCTCACACTCCCCGACCGCCCGCATACACGATCAGCACAGGGACGCGGGGAGATGTAGTAAGGAGGAGCAGGTGTGGGGTGGATGACAGCCACCGATAGACAGGCCCGATCTCAGAAGCAAGTT
>NW_017306865.1:793327-822591 GCF_000935625.1 Nanorana parkeri | reverse complement strand
GGATGACAGCCGCCGATAGATAGGCCTGATCTCAGAAGCAAGTTGCTGGATGACTGCTCAGGTAAGCCTGCACTTTCCCACACATGGTGCTCTATAATGTATTGCTGGTATTTGTATTCCTCTTTAGCTGATGGTACATTGTGCTGAATATGTACCATCAGCTATAGAGGACTAAAAATCCCAGCAATACATTATACACTGTATGTATAAAGTATTTATATTTTATTAGAGAAATTAATCTATATTAGTATTAAAAAATACTACATTACTATTAAAATGGCTCAAAAGTACTATCATTTGCAGGAGGTAGATGGCTCTATTCACTACAGTTATATCAAACAAGGATTACTCATATAGGGGAGTTTTTTTACACTTTGTTCTTTATTTTTGTCTTCATTTTTTCTTCATTTTTTCTTCATTTTTTCTTCGTTTTTTTCTTCGTTTTGTTTGGATTTTCGTTGGACACATTATTGCACCGAATTTTCACTCTCGAAGTGTCTTACATTTACGGATTTTTTAAAGACTTTTTAAAAAAACTACAAAAGATTTGGACTACTCACACATACATTGTAAAAAAGTTTAATTTTATTTTATTTTATTCAAATGGTACACATTGTTTGTACGTTCATTATTTATTAACAAGAATCACTTTCACATGATACATATATTCACAGTTTATTACATTTTATTAGATAAGTTTATATATTGTCTGTTCTGATGTGTTATGACCTTTATTTGTTCACACAACCGATTCACATTGAATATTTTGAGACACACCCCTTCACTGAATGTTTTATTAATTATTAATTTTTTAGCACTTGTTAAATCTTGACCTGAACGTCGGAGTTCTTATATGCACCTCTGAAGGACGGTTAGCGCTGAACGTTTTGAAATACCACATGTATAAAGTATTGCTGGGATTTGTTGTATTCCTATATAGCTGGTGGTATTCTGCATTGCGCTATATAGAGGACTACAAATCCCAGCAATATTACATTATACAGCGGAATGCGGAATACCACCAGCTATAGAGGAGTACAACAAATCCCAGCAATAATACATTATACAGTGGTGCAATGCCGAATACCACTAGCTATAGAGGACCACAAAACCTAGCAATAGTACATTATACAGTGCAATGCAGAATACCACCAGCTATAGAGGACTACAAAACCCAGCAATAGTACATTATATAGCGCAATGCAAAATACTGCCAGCTATAATGTACTATTGCTGGGATTTGTTGTATTCCTCTGTGGCCGGTGCCATTCTGCATTCATTGCTGTATAATTTTACACTTTTCATTTCACTATATTGCACACCACACTTTTTCTTTTTTACTTCCACCGCTCCAAGCTTGCTCCTGTGATGGACTAAGATCTCAATACAAACTAGTAGTCCCATCACTGGAGCCATTTTAAAAAATATATTTTATTTTATTTTTTATCCGATTAATCGAACTTAATAATCGGCTAACTAACCGATTTTTAAAATAACCGTTAGCTGCAGCTCTAATATAGACTCATGTATACTATAGACAACATAAAGTGAACAAACTGTTACTTGTACAGATTCCTGAAGCGTGACAAATTACTAACATGGAACTTTGGAGCTCTGCACTACAGTGATGAGGTGAAGCTCGTCAGTGAGATGGTCAGTGTGAACATTAAAATGGCAGATCTGAAGAAATCTATAGAATATGTTTCGTATCTTGGAAAAGGGACCCATGCAGACTGTGCCATCACTGTGTCTACAGAGCATCTCTTTACTAGGTGAGTACTTACACTTAGCGGGCTCCAATGCTCTCTGCAACCAATCCTGACACGCAACACACTTACTGTACTTGTCTGTGTTCTGTCAAGCAGGTCACACATCCTCTTCTTGACAGTCTTTACTGTTGCGTGATAATCCACCAGTGCAAATGTGCTGCGATCCCCATTAATTCCAATGAAAATAATAATATGCAGTGTTCTCTGCATCGTGGAGGACAGGGCGGAGATAAATAGGATGCAAGGAGGTCATATGACTGGACTACTTTATAGAAATCATGTATGCAAATAATGAAATAAAAGGAATGTGAGGAAGGGGGGTTCTCCAGTGGGGGAGGGGGGAAGCTGCAGTAGGGAGAGGGAATATGCCCTACCTGAAGTTGGCCTTTAAATTAATAGAGAGGGCTTGTAAACACCAGTTTATGTTGTGTCACCATCACACTGTAATTTTTCATTCCTTGTGTTATTAATCTCAAATTCAAAGTCATCAAATGCAGACTTTTGAAAAACATTTTTTACTGTACATTTGGTAATGCATCCAGTTTGAGGCCTGCCAAATGCCAGGACTATATTCCCCGGTCAGCAAGAAACAATCTAGCTCAAACCATCACACTCTCAGACAATTCATCCCCACACAGCTCCCTCCTCATGTATCACTTCCCCCTCCATTTTAGATTGTAAGCCCTCAGGGGCAGGGCCCTGCTTACCATCTTGTCTTGATTTGTATTGTGATTGTAATGTCTTCCCTTTATTGTAAAGCGCTGCACACATTGTTGGCGCTATATAAATCCTGTATAATAATAATAATATTAGAAGAAGTTTGATCTCACACTGCTATTTAAAGTGACATTAAAGGATAAAAAATGTTTCCCTCCCCCAATGTTAGTGTCAGCACTTACCTTAAATGATGTCTCCTAATCCAATCTTCCTCTTCTTTCCTATCCTTTTCAGCCTTCTGCGGGTGCACGCTGTCCATAGACTTACCTTGTGTCTCTCCTCATCTCCCGGGCCAAAAATCTGAACTGCGCATGCGCCCGCCCCAAGATCCTTTGCGGCCGCCCGAGATTTTTCAGATTTTCGGAGCGTTTTTTTTAAAAACGTGTTTGCATATTTCCACCGCTTGCTAGCAGTAGATATATGCATTAAAAAAACTTGGAGGGTTTAATAACCGTTTAAACGTCCAAACATGAGTATCTAACTTTATGATCTATTACCAAGTACTGTACATGAGTTTGTAAATAAACTTGTGTGGTAGCTACAGACTGTGTAATCATACTCTAATCCCCCTGTATATCGTGTCCCCTAAAGTTCTTTCACTACTTGAACTCTGATTCACACTAAACCTGCACCATGAAGCATAATGTCATACTCTGTATTGCCATATGTTGTAATGTGCATCGTACTGGAGTACTGATGGATCCCAGTCAATCTTGAATGAGACCTTGTTAGGCAACACATCTAAAGGCAGCATTCAGGCCTTTTTCCCAATGCAGCCCAGCAATATGAAAAAAAAAATAATTGCCCATACATTTTGGCAGCAGTTCCAATGCCAGGGAGCTATTTTTCTTTTTTTTTTAAGAGCCAATGTAATACATATAGTGCCCATGTCACTGATTTTTTGCTGTATGGCAGAACTAAACATGTTGAAAAATCTTCAGTGTTCAGCACTCCAGGGAGTGTTGGATGCCTAGTCCACATAGATGGCACCCACCAGTGCCTACGTCAATACTGACGCTAAATACTGATAGCTAAATTAGAACCCCACCTGGAGCTCCTCCCACTGGACCAGCGCTGACTGGCCGCTGCGGGGTTTTGTTTTTTTTCTTCTTCTTACTTACCTCGCCGATCGTTGCGTCACTGCTGCTCCGGTGGGCGGCGCTCCGAGCGGGGTCATCTGGCAGTCTCCGGCCACCTAAATTAGGACCCGGAGACTGCCAGATGACCCCGCTCGGAGCGCCGCCCACCGGAGCAGCAGTGACGCGACGCTCGGTGAGGTAAGTAAGAAGGAAAAAAAAAACCATAGCGCAAGCTTCGGCGCTAGGCATTGGGGCATTTTGACAAGTACAAGTACTTGTAAGAAAATGCCATGTATCGGGCCCGATTCCGATGCTAGCATCGGTATCGGGAGATCCCTACTTTTTTTGGACGTAATATTAAGCTGTTTCTGGCTTATGCATAGGGCATGAAAGGCAGAGATGGTATTGATTGGACACATAGCAAAAAGGTAAGGAGTTTGAGCATTTGTTCTCTATTCTTTCCACTACTAATAATATTATCTATACAGTGTGTTGCATAAGTATTCACCCTGACATATGCTTTACAACCTGAAAATAACTGGATTTGATTTATACCACATACTTAACACACTTAATGTGCAAGGTATGTGGATTTGTAGGTAGGTATCCTTTCCCACTTTCCTGGTCAATACATAATAAAACACTAAGGAATTATGCACTAAGCTGCCGAAGGCAGCCCAGGGAATAACCGACCTGAAGTGAAGGGAGCCGAAAAAGAGAGGTAAACAAAAAAAACACAGCGTGGGGTTCCCCGCAAAAGCCTGCTGACCCAACCAAACACTCCCGCACCTGTCAAATTAAACAATTTGAATACTGGTGGCCCAATGTCAACAGATTTGGCGCAGCTAGAGGTGACATCACTGCTGGCTCCTCCTACCTGTTGACATTCGGCCGGCAAATGTCAAACCACTATTGAAAGGTCCCAGCTGAATGACAACAATTGGGCGGAGCTAGCCATGATGTCACGGCTGACTCCGCCTATTCGTTGTCATTGGGCTGGGACCAATAGCAATTAGCACTAACCAGTCCTGTTGTCTGTTGACATGCAGCCGGCACCTGTCAAATTGTTCATTTTGACAGGTGCGGTCGGGTCGGCGGGCTTTTGGGGGGAACCCCCACTGCTTCGGCAGACCACTCTCCCCACTTCGGCTGTGTGTTTATTGTGAATAGCCCGTACAGCAGACCTTCTGCTCGGCTGAATCGAAGGCTTCCTGCAGCCAAAGTGAACCGAAGGATTAGCGAAAGGTTTGGCTCAATCCTTAGGCTCATTAGTGAATAACCCCTTAACCAGCTGAAACAATACTATTAGGTTGCAGTTTAATCTTGGTGAAGGAAGACTGGCAACATTTCTTTACATAATACTATACAGGTAAAAGCTGCCTATTTTCCTTGGTCATCTATGGTGATAGACCTACAGTGTAGTGATGGTACAATTAAAAAACTAAATTCATTGAAATACTTTGTGTTGTTAAATGTGAAAAGTAAAAAAAAAAACACCTTTAGGTCTGATAGGACCCTTAAAAAAATAGCATGGGTTCCCGGCCAAAATCCCTTACCGGACCCTTGTCCGAGCAGCAGCCCTGCAGAAGGGAAAGGGGGTGGGGGTGATCGTGCATCCTCTCTTCTGCACCATACTAGGCCACTTGCCCTCAACATGGGGCAGGGTCCTCATGTTGATGAGGACAAGGGCCTCTTCCCCAAAACCATGGCCTGGTGGTTGAGGGGGCCTGCGGGAAGGGGAGGCTTATCTGAATCTGGGTGCTCCCTTTCATAAAAGTGGCACCAAGATACCCCCCCTCGTGAAAGAGTAAGGGGTAGTTGTTACCCCTACTCATTCACCAAATAAACAATAAGATAGTAAAAAAAACATACCACACTGGATTGAGAAGTCCCTTATTAATAAATAATCTCACCAGACAGTTTTGACAAGTCCTTCATTAATAACCACCCCTCCAATGAAAATGTCTCATGATGTAAATCCTCATCAATCACATTGTCCAGCGATGTAGATCCTCATGAATCACAATGCCCGTCACTCGCTAACTCGAAAAAAGAAAAAATTCCCACCGCCACACAAGTAACAGCTCTGCTCCAGAATGTAAATGAAGGGGTGGAGCAAGTCCCTTGGTGTCGTCTTTGTTTATATTCCATTAAGGGACTGGGAGCTGTCACAGGATGTAATCAAAGGGGCGGGCAAGTCCCTTGACATCACTGGACTTGCCCCACCCCTTTGTTTACATCCTTGAATCGAGCTGTCATTGACATGGCACTTTTCGGGGGGATATTGATAACGGACTTTTTAAAACTGTGTGCTGTGTTCATTTATTAATAAATGACTTTCAAATCAGTGTGGTGTGTTTATTTGGTGAATGAGTAGGAGGAACATATACCCCTTACTCATTCACGAGGGGGGGGGCAGCACTTGGGTGCCCCCTTTATGAAAGGGAGCACCCAGATTCAAATAAGCCCCCTTGCTCTGCAGACCCCCACAATCACCAGGCCATGGTTGTGGGAAAGAGGCCCTTGTCCTCATCAACATGGGGACTGTGGCCCATGTTGAGGGGACGTGACCTAGTATGGTGCGTGGGGCTGCATGATCATCCCTCCCCTTTCCTGCTATGCCATGCTGCTGCTCGGATTAAAGGTCTGGTAAGGAATCTTGGGGAGAACCCACATGTTTTTTCTTTGGCATGGGGTCCCCCTAAAATTCCTACCAGACCTATATGCCCCGGTATAAATTTGGGGGGACCCCACACTGTTTTTTTTCCAATTTTCACATTAAACAACAGAATAAACTTCATCCAAATAGATTCAAATTGATCCGAACTGAAACCGAGAAATTCGGATCGATCTGAAACTAAAAAACTAAAAAATTTGGATTGATCTGAGCCGAAACAAAAAATTTGAATCAATCCAAATTCCGAATAGCAAACCAAATCAAATTTCAATCCGAGATCCCCCAAAAAAATTTGAACCGATACGAAATGAACATTTTTTTTGAGCCTTCACATGTCTATTATCTTCTGTTATTTCCAGTGAAATGTGACTTCCGTGCTTCTCCCCTGTTAGCCAGAGAATTTAACAGCATTTGGGGTCAGTGAGGAAGCAATGCAAAAGAAGCACCATGTCCCCTTGACTCTGCTGCTGTGGACACATCAACAACAGGGACATTTTTTTACCAGTTATTATTATTATTATTATTAATAATTATTATTATACTAACACATTTACATAGCACCAACAGTTTGCACAGTGCTTTACAACATGAGTTATGATAATATTATCTATATTAAATAATGTCATAATTTTTCCTTAGTAATTGTTGATCACTGATCTTTACCAATGCTAACTGACACAAACATATACATTACTGTCAACCAACATAGCAATCAGTTGCAGAAAGCCACTGAAATTATGATTTTAATTGTATAAAGATCGCAAGCTAATATGTACTAGACTTGTGCGCCGTCAAAAAATTTGTTCCGTTTCGTTCCGTTTCGTAATATCCATTATTTCGTAATTCGTATCCGAAACTCAATTCGGATTCATACGAAATACGAATTTTCGTTAGTTTCGGCACATTTTCGGAACTGTACGAACATTCATAATGATGAAGTTAAATGATTAAGTTAAAATGCAAAAATACCTTTGTTAATATTGGAGTCGATGTGGTAGTTGTTTTTTTATCCGAAATACGAATTCCGTTAACGGATTCCGTATCCGAATTTCGGATTTTAAAAAAAACTACCATACACTCCAATATAAATGTACTTTGCTTTTTAACTTCAATATAACGAATGTTCGTAACGGAACGAAAATACGTCAATGGAATTTCATATTTCCTTTCCTGCCTGTATTGTTTGTAATGCAACTCTCAGCAGCAGAAGAGAAAACCTCTGATTGGTCAACCAAAACGAAATACGAATTCCGTTAACGGATTCCGTATGCGAATTTCCGATTTCGGATTTAAAAAAAAACTACCATCAACTCCAATATAAATGTACTTTGCTTTTTAACTTCAATATAACGAATGTTCGTAATGGAACGAAAATACGTCAACGGAATTTCGTATTTCCTGCCTGTATTGTAATGCAACTCTCAGCAGCAGAAGAGAAAACCTCTGATTGGTCAACCAAAACGAAATACGAATTCCGTTAACGGATTCCGTATCCGAATTTCGTATTTCGGATATAATTCGGAGAGACTGCAATTCGGATTTCGGATGCTCCGAATTTACGAATTTCAGGAAAATTCGTACAAATTTCGATTCAAAACGAAACGAATCGCACATGTCTAATATGTACTATTCTTGCACCCATGGCTTGATTTCCATACCTGGAGCCTATATGTACACAGTCTTTAGCATCCAAACATCCCTTCACTTCCACATAAAACTTGTTTTACTAGTCCTAACCTTGCTTAGAAATTGTTTAAAAAGGCTTATATGAAATATGGAGGCAGATTTACTAAATGAGTGGATTGGGTCACTGAATAAATTGTAGCTATGTTCACTTTGAATTCCCAATCACGTGCATTTGAAATAATTAAACAGGAATTTGTTTTTCACATGATTTAGATAATTGAAGTGGTTCTTTATTGAGTGAAGATTCTCAACTCCATTAATAAATCAGCCCCATTATTTCTACCAATAATAGAAACAAATCTGCAACTTATAAAAAAAAAGATTAAAAGCCTCCTCTCTACCTAATGGTAAGTTTGGTCCTGTGCCAAACTGTGTGCTGTGCATCAAAAGCCTAGCAATCCTTCATTTCCTCTTTTCTTTCTGGCAGGGAGAAAAAGGTGAACAAGGCATAAAAGGTTCTCCAGGCAATCGTGGAGCCTGAGGAGAAAAGGTGATATACAGTATTACAGTCATCTAAATGAAATACTGTATTGCATTTAATGATCAAGCTATGCATGATGCCTTATAAGGTGATAGTATTATGTTACTTTACGTACCTAAAAAGAGAACAAAGGGCCAGAAGGACAAAGGTTGCTTTTGTGAGCTACTTTGTGAGAAATACTGTAAGTTAACAAGTTAACGGCTTATACAGATAAACTCCAACAAAGCACATGTTGATACTACAGTCCTTGTTCTCTTAAAAGGCTCCATTATTTCCTACAGCACTATATTAAGTAGAAGTTTTAGCTCACGCTCATAGTATTTTTTATTGTAGTGAAGATAATAGTATGTTGAAAATGTGGTTACAACAAAAATCTGATTCATAACATGTCACCGTAATATTTAGGACTCTTTTTGCAAAGCTCTATGCACACATATATATTTTCTTACGTATACATTAGGTTTTTAGTTTAGTTTAGGCTTTCAGTACTCGACTTGAGTTTTCTTGAGTGATGTTATATTTGAGGTTTGTATTAATACACACTATTGCAAGTGATCAATGGTAAAGCACACACATACACACACATACCATAGGTCAGTTGCTTGAAATTATTACGATATTAGTCTACCTTAACACTCACTTTGGTCCTAAGCCTTTCCCTGACCCTATACAACATGCATAAAAGTAAGTCTAACATTTTTCCCAAACCGTTACGCTCTGTCTTAACTGTAAACCTAAGCATGCCCCTTAAAGGGAATGGATAGTGCTTTGATCGTAATGAGATGCCAGGAACCCGGTAAGTATTAGTAAACTGCGTAGAATCTTTAGGTAGGATGCCGAGGAAGATCCAGGTATGATGCAGAGTACCAAGTTCGCACATCACTGAGCTCGGTCGCAGAATCATTAAGAAGTGAGACAGTGAGGAAATCCAGGATGCAGGTGGTGGATCTTGGATGGCAGTGGAGAGATGGTGAGTAAACATTAAATGGCTAGTAATCCAGGTAGTGTTTGGCAGTCAAGAAGCAGGCTGGTGTGGAGAGGTTTATTACTGGGCCCGGGTGGGTGGCACCGCTCCCTCCCTCCACCGGCACCTATGTATGTATGTATATACACTGAACCAGATTATTTTGACCACCTGACGTTAATACAATCATGTAGAGTCAGGACACTGGTCATGTTTTCATAGTGCCGTCAGTGTAGAAAAAGGGCAGAACAGACCCCCAGCTCCTTCATTTATTAAGGTCAAAGGACGACGCCCAGTGGGAGACGGCTTTACAACCTCAGCCAGTCAGACCAAAAAGTAAGGGTACATATCAAAAGGAAAAGGGGGATACACCAACATGGCCGAATAGCCATGTGGTTGCCCATCCCCCATCATCGTCAGCATGGACCCTATTCAATACTACTCAGAGTGACCAGTATCTAGTAAGATCATTCTACTTGTTCTTACAGGTCTGAGACTATCTGAAGAGACATTGCTAATGCGGTTATCTATATACGGTACAAGTATATGGACAAGGCATATTCAATGTCTTCTTATAAAAGCAGATATGTATCCAAAAGGGATAGCGCAAACGCAATAGAGGTATAATACGCATCTCGTTATACGGACTTCGCTAATGTGTACATACGTTTGAAGGCAAGGAGCCCAGCGCAGTGCACTTAGTACTCACAAACCGGCAAACACCTCCACACACAGTGAACATGTCTCCAAGCCCATGAGAAGGTTTTCATACTGACGGTTTTACCGCTGGTCCCGATTCAACCCAAGTACCCTCTGCTAGAGCGTTCCTCGGTTACATCCGACACAGGAAGACAGATGACAATCTATAAAACACACACATCCTAGAATAAAATGTCCACATAATTCCATATAATAACATTTCCACAACACTTTGAAAGGGCAAAATTACTTAAGTTTGGCAAAGCAATGCACACTGGGATTGCCTTGTCATCAGCAGAGCATTGCTGGGAAATCTCATCTGTAATCTCACGAGACCTCAGGGAAAGGCATTTCCCTCCCCTGAGATGATGTGCGTGGTCACATGTCCTAGTCACATGTCTACTCACATGTGCCAGAAATCCAGGATGTAATAGGAGAGCTCGTAATCTGCCCTTAGTAAACATGGCCACTGTCAGAAGACTGGGAAATAAAAGAGAAATAAGGAATGCAAAGAATACTAAATGTGCAATTATCTAGAAATATGTGTTTGTAGAGTGTCATTACTGAACACTTCTAAAGGTGTATTTGTTGTTATTTTAAAGATATGGGTAAAGGTCCATTTTAAATTAATTTTAGTGCATACAAACACAATTTAATATCCTTTCTTTTTGTCAAATATAAAAGATGGGGTTACATCGAGTAAATAGATACCAAACATGTCAAGCGTTAAAATTGCGTGCGCTCCACGATGGCAAAAAATTATGGCCCTCAATTGTCCAAAGGCAATGACTTAAAGTGATATTAAAGCCTTTTTTTTAAATTTCTCCTTTAACCCCTTTGTGACGGGAGACGTACACTTTACGTCCAGCCACAAAGGGACCAAATGACTTGTCACGTACACTGTACGTGACGAGTTATTTGCTGCTTTAGAGGGCTGTTAATCGCTGAGAATCAGCTTTTAACATTCATTAATGGATGCCCTTACTACAGAGGCATTCATTAATGAAAGGGTTAACCTTTTTCAGACACCCGATACCTTAATATCGGGTGTCTGAGAGTCACAGCAGAGCGGACACAGATGCAGCATTCTGACAGATATCTCTCTCAAGCTATACTGGCTTTTTTTTTTTCTTTCATGAATAGATACATAATGTGTCTATTCCTATAATGTATCTATTCCTGGAAGAAGAATGTTTGTTTGCTGATCGTTGTTGCAACAATCAGAAAACCTTTAGTAACAGCTGAATCCTGAACTACTGCAGGATCAGTGTCACTAACTTATTATTGGCTGTTCTGAAGTTTGAAGCAGCCTGATAATAACCAAAAATGTATTAATTTATCAAGCAGTAACAGTGAGATTAATTCACAATGACTGCTTGATATAATTAAATAAATAAAATAACATTTTTAAGTTAAAAAAAAGTGAAAAGTGTAAAAAAAAAAAATTGTGAAAAGTGTAAAAAAAATAAAAATGTGTAAAAAATAAAATAAAATAAGGGACAAATAAATGAATGTATTTATTGCATTTTTTTAGCTGTGCTGGTTTTGTAAAAAAAATACTACAAATCAAAACTGGGAAAAAAGTGTTTTTTTTTAACGGTTTTTTCCTCTTTTTTTATATTTTATTTGTCCTAAGTGAGGCGTTAGACGCACATATGTGATATAAATATGTAGCCCTATCTGTCCTCTAAAAAACAATATATAATATGTGTGGGTGCACTTTGTAAGAAAGTATATTACTGACGTGGAAGAATCACACAGCAAAAATGTCAAAAGTGTGTCAGTCATTTACGAACAGAAACTAAAAACAAGCTCAGTCATGAAGGGGTTAAGGAGACACTCCTTTGCTGGAGGCTGTTGCACTTTTTCTTTAAAAGTTTATATTTCCTCGTTTTCTAGTTGCTCCCCGCAGCGCTTTTCCCCCACCCTCTGCTCGGGTGCCACCATTGTTCTAGTGGAGGCACCCGTGCGCGCTCATGCCCGCTCGTTTCCACAGTGGCTGTGTGGGTCCATAGACCCTTCCCTCTTTGATTGATGGCAGAAGGAGTCTATGGCTCCTCTGCCATCAGTATCCTCCCCCCGCAACACGGAAGTTCGGGGGATGGAGGATCGCTTCGGACCGGCGGCGGGGACAGGTAAGTGTGGGGGGGACTGGGGTAGAAAAAAGGTGCTGGGCCGTTTTTACCCTAATGCAGAGAATGCATTAAGTTAAAAAAATGCCCAGACCATAATACTACTTTAAAAGCCTTTACCGCTCATCAGTTTAGAGTTAACAGCAAATGATGGACCTAGAATTATTGCTCTCACTCTGGCATTTGTGGTGGTTTACGTACATGTGCATGCCCTACACATGCGTTTTGGTTCACATGGGGTGGCGGGGTTGGTTTCAATTTATTTTTATTTATTTTATTATTTTTTTTACTTTTTTATCACTTTTTTCACCTAACTTTATTTCTATCACACAGGGGATAACAAGTCCCTACGTGACAGCATTTGGAGGTGACAGGTTCTCTTTATGGACCCCAGATGTCTCCCCTGGCTTCCAAGCACAGTATTGTGCCCTATCCCCTGTGTAACCGGTATTTCAGCCAGCCTCTGACAGCTTTGACTCAGTAAGCTCTGTGAGCACAGCGCTTCCTAAGTCTCTGCTCCCGCTCTCCATCCTGACACTAACTGCTGTGGTCTCAGGTCCCGCAGTGGAGCAGAGAACCCTGAAATCCACAGGGGGGGTGCAGAGATAGCACCACCAAGAACGATACCAAGATCATGGCTGCAGCAGGATGTATAGCGACGTACAGACGTCCTGAAGTAGTTAAATACAATCTGTCAAAAAATGCATTTACTATGTATGGGATAAGTTTGTTTTCTCAAAAAAAGTATTTACTTATTTAAAGTATTTATAGCTTTATTATTATTTTTAAAAGTTAATTTCTTAAAAAGCTTTTAGAAACCTTGTAAACTTGATTATGATAAGCCTAACACTGGGCAATATTTTTTTAAGAAAAAGAACCATAAGCCAGTGTTTAAAATTAAAAAGCTGCCCTGGTTGCAATACTCACCTCCACTCTGATGACGTCCCACGCAGTAATCCCATCCTGCCACTAGGTGTCTTCAGTCTTTGGGGTTGAATGATTCCCAGTATCATTCAAATGTTTCTTGAGTCTCAGTAGCCTGTAAAGTTAAAACAATTTTAAATACATTTCTCCAATGGCATTATTAATGTCTTGGCAAACAGCAGAATTTCTTACTCACTGAAAGCAGTATTTATGTTAAAGAAATTCATTTAGCAACTTCCCATGATAAAAATCTGGTATACTGAATTATTTAGTGTTGTATAATAGGCGTGTATAGTCTTTTCCATGGAATATAGCCATGACTGTAATTCTTGATCTGTGACCAACAGCCTTCATCTGTGAAAGTTAACAACATAATCCATCAATCAATGTCTAGACAATCATTTACAAGTTCCTAGGAAGCATTAGAAAGAAGGGGGGTAATTAATTTAAATGTATCAAGATAGACATTCAGGACCTGCCATTACTGGGCTCTTTTGAAAGTGCAAACTCCAGAGATGTCGTTTTCCTTCTTGCTTCCCTACTTGACACAGAACTGTGGTCACCAACTAAGAAATACTTAAAGTGTACTTCCACTTCTGCCACCACCTACTATATATTTGGAACATGTTCCCATTTACATAGAATAACTTTAAAAAAATATTGATGTTTACCTTTTTCAAGTTCTTTTTACTTGCTTAAAAAGCCTACTTAGCTCCCCCTTTTTCATGCTCGGGGGATCTTAGGTTTGTTTACTCTTATTAACCCTATCTCTACTGTAATAGCTGGCTTCATTTGTAAACTAGATTGGAACACTTAAAATCCCTCAAATGGGTGCTCGAAAAACAATTAAGGTTATGGTGGGATATTTAAATGATGGCATTGTCCCAAGGAGTCTAAGATGGGATATATCACCTAATGATGGGTTACAGGATCAGGAATCCCAGGTAGAATGGGTTAGATTCCTTCACCATTGTGAAGAAAAATTATTACAACTATTAATAGCCAGAAAGAGAAGGAAACTAGAGCTAGTAGAGATAAAAATAAAAGAATTAAAAATTAAATTGGAGACTCAGGGAAATTTAGACCACCTTAAGGACTCTCAGAAAGAGTTAGATATGTTTTTACAAAAGAAAGATGTAGAGATTAAAAACAGAAAACATAAAAAGTATATCAGGGATATGCTGGAATTTAAAATTAATAAAATCTACAAATGGCAAATTTCATCAGAGGAAATTGCCAGTTGTAATACCAGTGAACAGGGTTCCATTGTAGATCAGTAAGAGGAGGAAGAAGATGGGGGTAAAGATTTTGGTTGGAAACCGATATACAAAAAATGTAAAAGAGATAGAGGGCACTTTTGTTCCTCCACTTAAGGACCAAGGTGAGAATCAACCAACCAAAAGGCCGGGAACACAGCACACCCGGTTTAAATTACCCACATCTCAAAGATATCACCCCTTACTGGAACAAGGAGATGATAATATAGCGGTGGACCCTGAGCCTAATATTACCCCACATAACATAAGCCCTGTGAAACATAGTTTTTTAGAAAACACTTACAGGAATCCCCCATACAGAGGAATACCTTCAAGGGGACGTTTGGGAATTTTTTTTCCCAGGGGAAGTAGACCCTATTGGGGAAACAGGGACCCCTCAGGAACGGAGGATCACATGGAGAGACAGGGAGACGATTGGGGGACCTTAAGGGGAAGAGGTTGGAAATATCCACCCATGGACCAGAGGGAAAGATTCAGGAACCCAAGGTTCAGAGGAGGGGGTGCAGAGGTGTTTTCCACCAAGAAAATTGGTGGAAAACAAATTCCAGCACAAGGGGCGAAGGGGTTTCTTCACGGTAAGAGCGGTTAGGGTCCGGAACTCACTGCCATCGGCAGTGATTTCAGCCAGGAGTGTGGAATTGTTCAAGAAACTCTTGGATGATTTCCTGAGGGACCGTAATATACAGGGGTACAAGTACTCCTAAGAAAGAGATGATGCGTGGACCTATGGGTTGGACTTGATGGACTTATGTCTTAATTCAACCCCAAATACTATGTAACTATGTAACTATATATACTGTGGTTGATTTACTAAACGAGCATTTTTACTTTGCAAGGGAATTTTCACTTAGCCTAATAAATGTGGCGGAACTGGGCGGACTTCCATCATCCAATTGTGTCCAAGCAAAACTGTTTGTTTTTTTATTTTCCTTGCTCATAATTTTTTTTTTTTTTTTTGCAAAGTGAATATTTCACTATATTTACATAGCTAAGTAAAAATACTTAAAGTAAAATTCCCCTTACACAGTAAGCAGAATTCACTCCTTTAGTAAATTAACCTTGCAGTGCTTGAGCAAACTAAAAGGGTTATTCACAAAGCTGTGGAAGGCAGCCTTGTGAATAACCAACCCAAAGTGAAGTGAGCCGAACGCTGTTCGGCTATTCACTTCAGGTTTGTACGGCTGTACATTTCAGCCATACATCGGCTGTAATCAGCCGTTCATAGGGTGCTTCGGGTTGGCCGAACATGCTCAGCATGTTCAGCCGAAACGAAGTGCAGAAGGAGTTCGACTCTGGATCGGCTGAACCGAACCTCCGGCAGGCTACTTGTTGCTGTTCGGCCTATTCTCATAGGGCCCGAACAGCAGTGAGTGACTAGCCGAATGCTGCTGAGCTAGCTCCGCCCAACTGTTTCCTATTGGCCTGGACCTGCTGTCATTACAATGAGAGTTCAGTGGAGCCAGCCTTGATATCACGGTCGGTTCCACCGAGTTCTCATTGTAATGACAGTTCAGCATCCCCTGGTTACCTAGTGACCTGGTGAACTGTCAGTGCAACTGGCCGGAGCCAGCCGTGATATCACGGCTAGCTCCACCCAGCTGTCAGTCGTGCGGCTTTCGGCTGAGCATGTTCGGCCGACCCGAAGCCAGCAGCAGCAAGCCGATGTACGGCTGATTTTAGTCGGTGTACGGCTGAAATCAGCCATACAAGCCTGAAGTGAATAGCCGAACAGTGTTCGGCTCACTTCACTTCGGGTCGGTTATTCACTCGGCTGCCTACAGCAGTTTTGTGAATAGACCCCTTAGTAAACTTATAATTTTGTACAGAAGTTGAAAACTATTCAGGAAGTCCTCTGTTCTGTGCCTGTACTATATTGCCCTATATTCCCAGCATCCATCACAGGGTAAGAATGGCATGCTGACATGGCAAATTACATTTGTGGCAACCAGGGAGTTTCATTGTGAGATCTTCTGAGCGTTTCTCCCTGGGTTCCAGGTTATGTTATGTCACTGGGTTCCAGGGTACTTGCTATGTCATCTGGCATTCCATTGGAGGTTTGACGCGCACTTTGACTACAAGAGTTGTGTCTGTTGCTAGCCAATGAACACAAGGAGACAATTAATTGCCATGGCCCCCATATACAACCTGTTGGCCTACATTTGACTAGATGTGTGTACATCATCACAAAGGATGATTTGATGTGTGTGAAGGGGAACAACAGAGAAAGTGGGCATCGCTAGAATCAACATGGGCATGCATAAAGTATTATTAACTGCAGGACACATGGCACTGCTTGGGGCTTCTTTTTTTCTGGTAGATTAAGTGCAAAGAAGCAAGTTTTGGATTAGTTTGAATACATAACAGCAGTTGCTCATATAAAACAACTATATAGATAGGAGTTACCACTCCACTGACTGCATAACTGCAGGTCAGTGACTTACTAAGTAGTGTCTTTGCACCATCTTGAAGGATTTCCTTTAAGGTTTGCTTAAAAAGAACTGTGTTATTCTCTTGGATGCAAAGCATTGGCTTGCAAATATGGAACTGTAAAATATTGCTTAATTATCTACAGTATATGTACTCACTAGCTCAAATAGAACATTGGTATAAATTGTTAAATTGTGGAACTCCAACTACTAGACTGTCCATTTAGTTTGCACTTTTCATTGCAATGTAATCTTAAAAGGGGTCCCACAAATACTGCCACCCATTATCAACCCTTATTGACTACTGTGAATATGACACGTATACTGTAAATTAACTTTTAATACGCTTTCAGATGCTGTATGCTTTCCCAAAATGTAACCAATTTTTTTAAATGCCTACCGTTGAATGAAAGAAAATCCAACATGGAGAGTGGGAACTGCTTATGACTACATTAGGTGTTCAGCTCCAGGAACTCAAGTGCAGAGATCTCGCCGATAGAGCCCCTGAAAGATACATGAAACCATCAGGTGGTTTAAGTTTCCATTATTGAGCAGAAAATGTAACACCGGGTTTGGGTAGACATAAGCTGGCCATACACCTTACAATTATCTGCAGATTTTCTATGGTCAGATGGAAAAGGTGCAACAGATTCCTCCATCTACACTTAACTGTGTGGATGGAGTCATCTCCACCTGGGCCAATCTGTTGCACTTTTTCCATCTGACCACAGAAAATCTGCAGATAATTGTAAGGTGTATGGGCACCTTAACTCTTTAAGTACTAAAAGAAACCATTATTTTCTAAGATTTCATATAATGATGGCATAAAGAATAATTATTTCATTTTATCTATAGGAAGAAGAAGGTGAGCCTGGTCAAGGTATATCTGGAGCCACAGGATATCAAGTAAGGCACTAAAAGGGCTATAACTGTTCTAAAATTGTTAAAAACAAAGAGCCATTTCACTGTCTGTCAGTTTTGTTTGGGCACCAGACTGTGGCCAGCAGGGGTAAAAAAAATGCCCAACATCAGAGGTCAGTGGGTGTAACAATGCCTTTGCATTAGTGGTCAATGAAAATAAAAATGCCCCTAAGTTGATGGTCAGTGAATGTAATAAATGGTCCTTCATTAGTGGTCATTGGGAGTAAAAATTGCCCCAATGTTGGTGTCAGTGGGAGTAATATTTCATGTGTAGGAATGAGTAGATTGATTTATGTTAACAAGATTTTGTAGAAGCAGAAAAGCTCAGATTTGCCTATTAAGCAGCTTAGGTGAAATTTGCTTGAAATAAATTGACTCTATTCCCTTCTAACGGACTTTGCATTCCCATATAAGTCCATGCAGTAATGTAACTATAGCCATAGAAGCCCATGCGACCTGTGGATGGGAGAAGGACCCTATTAGGGAGGCTGTTGAGGCAAATTAGACTATGAGTAAAGACGTTTGTAATAGGTCTATAGTATAATTGTGTGCAGGAACAATAACATTTATATAACCATATAAGCACTCTAATGATTAATATTATTACTTTTACAACTCCTCTGGTTTTTAATGCCAATGGAGCACTTATTTACACTAAGTCACTGAGATTTTAGATTTCATATGTTGAAACTAGGGAACTACTGAGGACAGAGTAGTATGCTAAAAAAAATAAAAAACGTGAAAGGTAAAAGTTAATTATTTTCACTGCTGCTCTCTTCTAATAACAAATATATTGATAATATATGATCAATGACAGTACTATCCAAGTTGACACTTCCAGGTCCCACAAAGAGGGTGTCAGAGCCCCTATGAAAACTGCACTATAGGGCCCCATGAACTGTTGTTACACCCCTAAATCTATGAGAATGCACAGCCTGCTTAAAAGGTCAAATGCAGATCAAAAGGAAGTCAATGCCAGTCAGATACACCTGTCAATATATTCTGAATAACTTGAGAAGTGTCTCAAACTGATGCCAAGTCCAAATCCACAAAGCCATTCAACACATGTCCTTAGCTATAGAAAGTTTATTTTGTTAATTAATTTAAGGTAGCTTAGGTGATTTCATTTACTGTTCTTTGTATTGCTGTTTTTTTTTTCCTTTTTTTTGTGCGCATTTGATTTATAGTGTATACCATTAAATGCTTGATTTTACTTTTTTTGTTGCGGTCTGTGTTTTCTTTTTGTGGAAAAAAGTAAAACAATACTACAAGACTAATGAGTGGGTTTTTTCCCACAAGAACAGGTCAGGATAGTTGAAGGAAACTTCCATAACCTTCAGACGCTTTTAACGCCCATAACACTCTTAAAAAACAACAACAATGGCCCTAAATTTAGGCTTCAGGGGAAATGAATACACTCAATTGGACTCATCTCTTCTTATATGTTATTGAGGTTGTATAGAAGATATAACAGTTCCATTAATTTTTTGGTACTCCACAAAACACCTGACAAATCCCTGAAGCGAATGAGTCGAAAGTATAGTGCTTTTATGACAACCCCTAGCTGTTATAGTGGAAAAGTATTTGGAGGCAGCTATGGATGTCATACACTTCAGGAATCTCTATGTGCTGGAGTTGGCTATCATTATTAAAGGGTCAGGGCTATTCCCCATAGTTCTCCTAAGGGTCACGGGGAAACACAAACTAGCGTTCTCCCGTGACCCAAAGCTCAGTATACCGCGAGCTACAGCTCGAAGTATACTGAGATGCCGCAGCCGGAACCGATCCCGACAATACTGTCTGGATCCACCCAGCTGTGGGATTGACAGCTGGCTCTGCCTATCCAGAGGCAGGGCCAGCTGTGCCTGCCCACTCCCCCGCCCGTTTTGTCAGTCAGAGCTGGAGGATCGGACAGGGGAGGGGGGGAATCCCTGCAGGGAGCCGTGGGTGACAGTCACGGCTCTCTGCAGGGATAGATCGAGAAGTGAGCGAGCGCCGGTATGTGTTCGCTCACTTCCCGATCTACTGAGCCGACCTGTGACAGTTTCATTGGCACAGGTCTGCTCAGATTATGAGGCTGAGTGAAAATCACTCACCTCATAATTCTCCTTTAAAGGTGTGGCCTGGTAAGAAAAGATAATTCAATTTTAATTAAATGCATCAGATATTAGCAACTCTCCTGAGCACTACAATATTACAACCCATATAAAATGCTAGATACCAAATCATCACTTGAGAAATAAACTGTAGAATTCCACTTAATCACATACAAATTGATAACAGGTTTTGTGAGAAGGATGTCCAGATAGTTTGGAAACTCTCAACAACCTAATAACAACTTTATATCTTTTTTTTTCCAGGGTTTCCTGGGACTAAGAGGAAAATATGGTCCAAAGGTATCTTGAAGTAGTAGCTTATTTCTTAGTCATGTTTACTGCATATTCATGCTGTTTATACTTCTAGTGAAATATGTGATAATACAAATGAAAGTGCTGCAGTCATGACAGCTGTTCTTTGTACAATGAACAAAGTTTGTAAGGAAGTTATGACGTACAGTGCTTAAAATACTTGGATTACAAAATACCATTTTGAGGCAGTTATTTAGACTGTCTAAACTAGAAGATTATCAGTGTGAGTTGCATGTGTATTCTGCATTTTTTTAAACTTCTTATTAAGCAATAATTACAGCCATTAAAATGATGTTTATAAAACTACTGAACTAGTTCAAATACTGACTTGGTAATTTCACTCCCGTGTTCTAAGGAAATAATGGAATAACTATGAAGCAGATTTAGGCAATTGAGGTCATTTGTCTAAGAAAAAAGATTAGTGTAACGCACCACTCAATGACATGCATTTCCTGAGAAAGAGCCGAACTAAAGATGTGCAATAGGGTTTGCATTTTGCTGAGCCTTGCTTCGGAGTTACCATGTGGGAAATTGCTATAGAACAGTCTCTTTGTAACAGATTATTATGCACAAAGGAGGAGATGGTCTTCACAGTGCAAAAAAAAAGTTTGTTATCCTTTCAGTTCCTAACATTACCAAAAACCATAATAATAAAACATGCCTGTGGGGGTATTGATAACTACAGTATTATACTTGCTTATGATGGTGAACTTTGCCATTATTTGTCTCCACCAGCTCTGAAAGTTTGCTAGACGTCACTACTGTCTTTGCATGATCCTTCTTGGTTTAGCTCCCTACCTTGCCCATGGATCTTCTTGGTTTAACTCCCTACCTTGCCCAGGCCCAAGCTCAGATTAGTTTATGTGTGCTAGGCAAGGACTCATTGGTGCTACTGGTGCATTGTCAGTTCAGAAAGAAACACCAAGCTGCTGGGAACGTATGCTACTTTTGTAAAACGAGTCACACTCGATAAACGTATCTCTTTTCAACCTGGCTAACTGTTTAATTATGTATTCAATGTCTAGTTGTAAAACAAATATTGAATATATATTTAAAAAGATATAAAACATTAATTTATAAAACATATGCACTTTATTTTTATGATATATTCAATTGGTGAATAACCAAACCATTTCTAGTTCCCCCTTTATCTTTCTGGGTGTAATAAAAGGCAAAAGGAACTTTATCAGCCCTTTGTGAACAGCTGTCTGCATAGGACCCATACTGGTGTGTCTTTCTATAACTCTGGTGGGTTCTCTGGTGTGTTGGGGCCCTTGAACAGCACAAAAAACAGTAGCATCATTACGTCTATCCTTGTATGATTTTAAACCATTAACTTGGAAAAATAGAAGTACAAATATGTTTAGACAGATGAACCTTTATCTTATAGGCAGGGAATATTACTTTTATCTTATAATTACATTTGGTGGCTACGGAATCTATGCTTACTGGAAATATGATCAAGACGAAAATAATTTTTATTTCATCAGGGTGTAAAAGGTTACCCTGGCATGAAAGGCGAAGCAGGACTACCTGGTGATGATGGTGATAATGTAAGTTTTTTATGACTTCAGTAAGTTTGCAATTTGGCAGATTGGAAATGCTTTATGCTAGCCATGCACTCAATTTTTCCAACAAAATGAACCTCTGTTACCAGTTATTAATGATATGTTATAAAGCCATGGTTCTCAGCTGGTGGTTCATGACCCAAAAGTGGGTCGCAACTCTGTATTCGGCGGGTCACCGTGTGCCTTCCACTGCTAGCTAAGAGGCTCCTCTGCCTCCCCCTAGTGCAGCAATGTCAGTTTTCGCTTTGAGCAACCATTCAAAATATGCTGCCCAGCACCGAGTGACAGCTTGAGGTGGGGTGGGTTGGTAGTATGCCTGCAAGGGAGCTCCATCCATACGTTCATTGCTTACAGCTCTTTCACATGCCCTGTAGAGGTGCCTGGACCGGAGTGACGTCACATTCTGGCTCCCGACACCTCTACAGGGCACGCAAGGGAGCTGCACATTCTGGTCAGGAGGTGTACCTTCTGCCCACAGTTCAATCGCCCTCACCAGAAAGCGTGGTATCGCAATGCTGTGCATTCCGGTACGGTGCGACTTAATGACCAAGGATAAATGTGGGTCCTGAGGTTACACAGGTTGAGAACCACTGTTCTAAAGGATCAAGGCCAAATATTTCTAATATAAGTTGCAAACAACTTTTATTATATTAATTTGTATTTGCCATCACAGAATAAAAAGACAGGGTCCTGCACTGGGTACCCTTTTGCAAACATTTTATGTTGTCGTGATTATGCCTGTTGAATAAAAAGTCAAACGAGGGTGCAAAAGTGTCTTCTATAGTTTCGGTGCTTTTTGTATCTCAGCAATACAGAGGGACAAGGCTTCTGATGGCACTTGAAGAGCAAGTTTGCATCTGAAACAAGTCTGTTTATATACATTTGTCAGAAAGCAATTTTTATAGTCTTCATCCACAAATGAAACTACTATGACCCAGCTTGTTAACTCCTCAAAGTTTAATATGTATCTTATTAATTCTTACCTACGTGTCAGTATGACAATATTGAGTTTTTCCCACTTATTTTTAGAACTTTACGAATGCTTCATCTTATGCAGCTGATAATGGAGGAAGGAATAATTGTGAATGTAATTGGTTAACTTTCCCTTATATTGTTTTAGTACAGGGCCGCCGATATATGTAATTCTATTACTAGTCTATTATTTCAGTATCTTCATAGTTCATGTCCAAGGAGAAGGGATTATAATAAAAGTCACCAGCAGTCGATGATGTGTGCAAGAAGTAAAGCACTTTTTTTATTAAATTGTCACATTTGTCATACAGCCCATGCATGGTCCCTTCTTCTGGCGACTGTCGCCCAGAAGAAGGAACCCTGCGTGGCCCCGAAACGTTGACTGTATGACGCATGTGACAATTTAATAAAAAGTGCTTTACTTCTTGCACATATCATCGACTGCTGGTGACTTCTATTATGAACTGTATCTGACACGGCACCATACGTGTTGTCACTTCAAGCACCAACTTTTCATTAAGGTCTGTATGGAGTGCATGTGATTTCGTACTATCCAAGGAGAAGAGATAACACAAACCAGAACAAGGCAATGATCTTTATGAGGCTAACAGACACTAAAAGATAATAAAGATCTTGTTGTACTATTCTGCATAGGAATCTGTGTGGCATGAACAATAGCTCAGTATTTATTGCTATCGGATTTGCTATATTCACTGTCGGATTTGCTATATTTGCTATATGCAAAAGAAAAAGTGAACAAATCCTCATCAGCTTTAGTATGTGCTATTTACACTGTGCTATTAAAACTGGAGCAGACAAAATCTGGAGCAGTTGCCCATGGCAATCAATCAGCTTCTCTCTCAGTTTGCTAAGGTAAGATTTGAAAATAAGACAGAGAAGCTGATTGGTTGCAGTGCAAATCTGTTCCAGATTTTGTCTGCTTCAGTTTTGATAAATCCACCCCCAACTGTATTTTGAAAGCAATTCTTTTTTTTTAATGTGATGGTAACTGATACTTAATTCTGTATTTATGTCTGAGCACCATAGATTAGTTGTTAGATTTTTGTGAGTGTATTCTAATGATCAACCCAACTTATACCTCCAAGCCATACACAGTTATTTGCATGAGTTGTTCCTATTTCATTCCTCTGTGTTTATTTATTTGCCTATTTAAGGATCAGTCTGCAGGAACAGCATGCCAATTACTGCTAACCATTTTACTCCATAAGCAAATAAATATATTGGATGTGAGAAGACAACTCATTCTATTTCCAGAACCTTAACTATAGTCTCCTAAACATCTGTTTCCACTACAGAATAACCTACCTGGAAAAGAAGGAGAAAATGGTGCTAAGGGATATGCTGGCTCACCGGGAGACCTAGTATGTGTTGTGGCTATTACTGACTATGTATGGTAAAAATGTAACCTAAATTGCTTCACAGCCACATAACACAATATTGCTCAACCGATACAATTTTTTTCTAATCTGGCAATGCAGGCAACACAGAAACATATTTTTGGACTCAAGTCATGGGGACTGATTTACTAAAGTCAAATAGGCTGTTCACACTTCAAGGGAATTTAAACTTTGCAGGGATTTTTTCCCTTAGCTTAGTGAATGTGTGAACATTAATTTTACCAAAGATACCCAATCACATGCAAGAAAAAAAAACTAACTATAAACAGAGCGTCAGCTCATTCAATAGGCCAAGGGAAAATACATTTTTTTAAAAATGGAAACCAAAATAATCTCTGAATTGGTGCTGATATTGGTGTAAGATTGTAGTCCATCACAGGAGCGAGCTTGGGGCGGTCCCTACACAGGGACCATGGGGAACAAAAGTAGCCACCCTCCAGAAGGAAGGACAGTGTCAGCACAAATTCAGAGATGATTTGAGGATTCACTTTAACTATTTGTTACCCAGAAGATTTGAAATAAATATTTTGTTACTGGAGTGCTAAAATAACATATAAAGATATTAAAATATATTAGAACTATAATGCAGCCTGCTTCATTTCTAAAATATTAATAGTTTTAGAAGTAGTTATTATTCAATGAGAGTTTTATAAATGATTAGAAATTAGAATTTTTAATTTGTTACTTTTCTGTGACAACTTGTCTTTAGATATACAGTATGCATGTACTAAACAGTTCCGAATGGCTCAGTAGGAAACTGAAACTGTGTAAAAAAATTGACGTGTATAAACCCTTTGGTTAATCTGTTTACTCCATTATGTTCTAAACAAGTGAAGAATTTGTCGTCTGGATAAACTATTATTGTAAACTCTGTATTGCAGGGACCCACCGGCATGCCAGGACTTCCACAACCAAACGTATGTTTCCAACTGTTATTACACAAATATGCATATATAAATGGATGTAAATCATCTTTGTATTTTCAACAGTTGTAGGGTAAATTAACATTTACAGGGTTTGTGAACAACATTTAAGTGACTAGAGTACATTATTATTGGCAATGCAGATAGATGTCAGATTCCATGATTTCATATAATAAGGGCTTGTTCACACCAGCCTCATTGTGCTGCGTTGGGCAGCTTTGCTTAATGCAAAGACAAAACAATTGCCATGAGGCCTATCAGCTCAGTTCACACCACTGCACTGCATTGCTGTGCACTGACAAAAAGTACAGCATCAGTGGCGTCACAAGGGGAGTGCGGGGGAGTTGCAGTGTGCACCCGGGTGCCACCATTGGAGGGGTGACACCAAAATGACTGACATTCATTTAGGGGTCACCCCCTATGAAAAGTCGGCACTCCGTCACGAATCGAGAGCCCGACAGTGTCAGGAGAGAGGAGGGGACCTAGCGGCATAACTCATCCCGCCAGGTGAATGTCCCCTCCTCTCTCTACCGGTGTCCATCACCAAGATGGCCGCCGGCAGGCGTCAATAAGACAATCGCACATCTGCGATGACATCATCGCACATGCGCAATGACATCATTGCGCACGTGCGGCAACATCACGCGCATGCGCAATGACGTAACGGCGGGGCGTCACCCGCTCTCCGCTCCGGGTGTCACCAAGCCTCGGGATGCCCCTGTACTTTTTTTTGCAATGCTCTGTAGTAAATGAAGTGTTATTCTGTGAGCTGAAAAGAAAGAAAGAAGTGAACTGTGTGATGTATCATTTACAACCCATCTGTACCACTCCCTTCACAGCATGTGCTCACTGTTGTGAATAAGCCCCAAGTTTGCTTGATTTGCTGAAGGAGCAGAAATAGGGCCAGAAAGGTAAACCTGTGTTCATTTTAGTCAACTAATTATGTGCTAGCTCTTACAAATGATCAAGTATTAGAAGTGATCACAGGTTCACATTGTTTTAGTTATAGTCACTTTGCAAATTAGGGCCATGTGTTGTGATTTACAAAAGTAGTGCATGCAGCACTGAAATGCACAGAGGCCGGGAGGTGCGTTGGGGTGCCATTCAAATGAATGGCAACACACCTAGTGCACAGTAATGCACACTAGGTGTTCTGTGCGACAGCACGGTATTGTGCAATTAACGCAGTGCTGTGGTGTGAACCAGCCCTTAAACATACTTGTAGCAAAGCGAACAGCCTTTTCTCCTTTTTAAATTAATCCTTCATAACATAAATGTTTTGGCTGTGCATACACCTTAAATGGACCTATTTGTGTAATTTGGGTGGTTCTACCATTTACTTGCACACTGGTGTAATTTAGTCCAGATCAACATACATACAGGCGTTCTGCAAAGTCCTAAACTATATCTAAACCAAAAACACTTTTTAGTAGGGGATGTTTAAACTCCCTTAGGGAAAATCTATCCAAAGGCGAAATTCCCCTTAGACAGTTGTTACTGGAATAGGTGTCCAATTTGGACTCTATCCCCTCTGGTTAAACCTATAAAATGTTGAATTTCCCATAACTTTTTGTTCCAGTGACAAAGGTCACTAAGACAAATAGAGAGGATCAATCTGTAAGAGGGTATAACAGGGTGTTTTAGAGATTTGACTCTACTTCCTCAACCATAGTATAATGACAGAGGCTGTGGTTTCTGATTGGTGCAAACGGTACTCCAGTCAAGAGAACGGGTGTCTGCTCCTGAGGGGGGCGGTCATTTAGCAGCCGCAGCTGAGAAGGAAGCCCGGAAAAAGGAATGAGGTCTTTCTGGTTCCATGCCCTGGTCAGGAGTCAAAGAGGAATGGACTCCAGAACAAAAAAGAATGAGTCCTCCTGTATTGAGCTGTAAGACCCAGATGTGAAGGCTGGTTTATGTCTACTGAAGGATGGTGTTGAGTCTCAGGATCCCTCCTAATTTCATGTATGGTCCTATGAGCTCGACAGTCTCCCACTGTCAACCAGGTCTTTCAAATGTCCCCAGCAGGTCAAGTACTGATATTGGACGAGAAGGCATGACTCGCAGTCTCCGCTATAAATAATCCCGTAGGTGTTCTGTCAGGTTGAGGTCAGGACTCTGTGCAGGCCAGTCAAGTTCCTCCACCCCAAACTCGCTCATCCATGTCTTTATGGACCTTGCTTTGTGCACTGGTGCGCAGTCATGTTGGAACAGGAAAGGCCATTCCCAAACTGTTCCCACAAAGTTGGGAGAATGAAATTGTCCAAAATGTATTGGTATGCTGATGCCTTAAGAGTTTCCTTCACTGGATCTAGAGTCCAGTGACAGCCTGCTTTACACCACTGCATCCGGCGCTTTGCATTGCACTTGGTGATGTAAGGCTTGGATGCAGCTGCTCAGCCATGGAAACCCATTCCATGAAGATCTTTACGCACTGTTGTTGTGCCAATCTGAAGGCCACACGAAGTTTAGAGATCTGTGGCTATTGACTCTGCAGACAGTTGGCAACTTCTGCGCACTATGCACTTCAGCATGCGCTGACCCCGCTCTGTCATTTTACGTGGCCTACCACTTCATGACTGAGTTGTTGTTGTTCCCAGTTGCTTCCCCTTTGTTATAATACCACTAGTTGACTGCGAAATATTTAGTAGCCAGGACATTTCACAGAATACCTGATTCCAATGATTTGGAGGGGTGTCTCAATACTTTTGGTAATATAGTGTATGTATATATATATATATCTTTCTATATATATAGATATCTATCTATATACATAGATATATATCTATATATAAATATATATATAGATATATATCTATGTATATAGATAGATATATATATATATTTATTTAGTAATAGTATTTCACCTGCTTGTTTGGTGTTATTTAAATATATTGATATTTTACTATACTAGTCGTATTCATTTGTTTATTGTTTTAATATTTTTAATATACTGCATAACAAGATCTCCTGTAGCTTATATTTTATTTTTGTACTTTGTATAGAAACATATTAATTTAAAGCTCACAACACAATGTTAGAATTTATATGAATAAGTCTGGTACTGTGACCAACAGATAACACACAATAGTGACACTACCCTGCATGCTTTTTCAGAAATATTTCTATAAATGATCCTGATATTAGGTTTTGTCTTTGAAATCTGATAATGTTAATTTCTGTCATTTATGTTACTTTTAATACTCTAATTCTTGAGAATATTTCAGTTTTACTAATGAATGGCCGCAGAATTTCTACTTGCTGTTTTACAAATGAATTAAAAAAATTAGTTGGTGATTAGCATTGCATAGCTAATAACTTATAATTTATTGTGTTCCAGGAGTGTGGGATTCTGGATATCATCCAAAGACTGACATGTAAGTAGACTGATGTGCTGAAAAGTCGTAAAAAATAACAGAGAAGGGTATAGGTCTGAAGGGAGCCTAAAGGAAAACACACACAGCCGTGCAGATTCCCTTTCTAAATGAATGGCATAGCAGCATACGACTTGCAGTGTCTAAACGCATGTTGTCAGAACATGCGGAAAAACTGGTGGAACATTACAGGAAAGACATAGGTCTTAAACACAAACAGCTTTATAGACTTCCTAAACCCCATGCCTTTTTTTTTACTTATTACTATGATTGGTGGCATTGCTGCTTGCTTCTCTATGATAGGCTGGAAAAGGGGTTTCCATGAAATACTCTTGGAAACATAAAATGATAGAAAATCTTTAAAAGGAACCTTCAGGATTACAATTGCTTTTTTTAATCCTTCCTTCATTACTTTGTGGGTCACAAACCCAAATCATATGCCAGGACATCTGCTATGTACATTCTAATTTCAGATCAGTCACACATACCGTATAGGGTTGCTACCTTTTCTTCAAGTGGAGCCCGAACACTCTAGCGCCGCACGCAGCAATGTTTTTTGGGGGGGAGAATATAGAGGAGAGAGTGAGGAGAGGCAGCTAGGGGAGGGAGTAAGGAGACCAGCTATAGAGAACTACAAATCCCAGCAATACATTATACAGCAATACAAAATGAAGTGAAGCTACATACTCTTTGCTGTTCTGGGTTTGCGCCCTGACGTCTTCAGGTGGTTTGTGTGGGCTGTGCAACATTCTACTGGGCTGTGCAACATTCAGGTGGGCTGTGCGACACTCGGGTGGGCTGTGCGACACTCGGGTGGGCTGTGCGACACTCGGGTGGGCTGTGCGACACTCG
>NW_017306865.1:739048-793161 GCF_000935625.1 Nanorana parkeri | reverse complement strand
TCAGGTGGGTTGTGCGACACTCGGGTGGGCTGTGCGACACTCGGGTGGGCTGTGCGACACTCGGGTGGGCTGTGCGACACTCGGGTGGGTTGTGCGACACTCGCACCTGTAAACAGGCACTGGCTGCCCGCAGCTCAGAGGAAGATCCGAGCGGTGTGGCTGCTTGAGATCGCGCTTGACAAGGACCTCGGCAGCCGCACCTGTCAGAAAAATTTAAAGTGCCGGTGTCGGCACTGGGTGTCTTGTGTATGGGTGCCAGCTGGCTGAGCACACGGACACAAGACACCAAAACCGGACTGTCTGGGTCAAAACTGGAAGGGTGGCAACCTTAATACCGTAGCAGTGCAAAGCTCTTATTCTTATCTTGCTAGATTCTCTTTAAAGGAAACCTGTCACAAGAAACATATGTGAACCACAATTGCTGATTTCCTGTTTTGTATATTTATTTTAAGTCAGTGTCCAAAACATCACTATTACAGCCAACTAGTATTTTCAGAAGGAGAGATCAGAAATGTCAGTCTATATATTTGCCTTAGTACATGCCTGCATCCTGTTTCTGGCAGATGCAGTAACTAGTAATACTGCCCCTAGCAGTGGTGTAACCATGGAATGGCACATATGGCACATGCCCTGGTGCCACTTGAATGGAGGGCGCTGCTCCATGGGTCAGCAAAAATTTGCTGACCAATGGAGACAGCTGACAGCGTACCGCCACTATCATTATGGTCAGTTTATGGTCACCTATATGAATAAAAAAGGTCATGAACCCAGACTGGGTTTGGAAAAGGGCTTAAAAGCTGCTGAGTGTGTGACTCTGTGAATTTGTGAAAACAATGGGGTCTATTCACTAAGCTGCCTTAGGCAGCCGAGTGAACGACCGACCTGAATCGAAGTGAGCCGAACGCTGTTCGGCAATTCACTTCAGGCCGGTACGGCTGATTTCAGACGTATATAGGCTGAAATCAGCTGTATATCGTGTGGCTTCGTGTGGCTTCTGGTTGGCCAAACATGCTTAGCATGTTCGGCTGACCCGAAGTGCCGAAGGAGTTCGACTCAGCCGATCCAACATCTGGATCGGCTAAGCCGAACCTCCGGCAGGCTACTCGCTGCTGTTCAGGCTATTCTTATAGATGCAGAACAGCAGTGAGTAAATAGCCGAATGCCGCTGAGTGGCATTCGGCTTGGCTGTTCTGCTCAGTCCCTCTGTGGGACTGAGCAGAACGGAAAAATTGTTAAAAAAGGAGAGAAAAAAAATAGAAAAAGATTGTGCGTAGCTAGCAGTGACAGCTAGCTCCGCCCAACAGTTTTTTTACTGGCCGGCGGTTCTGCTGCCGTCAAAAAAAAGAAAGAAAAAAAACATTTTCGCCATAGGAATGCATTGCTAGATTCCTATTGGCTATTTCAATTTGCAATAGCCAATAGCAAACTAGCTGTTGCACCCGCCCTCTGCTGCTGTCAATCACTAGTGGAAACCTGATGGAGAACTGCAGCAGTGGGCGGGTCCAATGGCTATTGCAAATTTAAATAGCCAATAGGAATCTGGTTAGCCGCCCAGGCCGACTTCGGGAGCTGTACGGGCTATACTGAATAGCCCGTACAGCAGCCCTTCGATTCTACCGAAGGTTGAACCGAAGGGGGTCCTGGGGCCGAATCTAGCCGAAAGATCGGCCGAAGCTACGGCTAGATCCTTCGGCTGCTTCGTGAATAGACCCCAATGTTTCTAAGTGAATGAAACCCAACAAAACATCCTTCCAAAAAACTAACACTGGGCTAAAGTGAAAGGCTGTGCACTCCTCACATTAATTAATTATCAAATCCATTATACTCCGTCGCTTTGCAGATCAAGAAGCAGTCAAAGTTTTCAAATCTTTTGCAGATCCCACTTATCTGCGGAGCAGAGATAGTCTCTGGCTGCCAGGGAGTCACACCATTGAAAGATCGTTGGTGGTGAAAAGAACTCCCCGTTCCTCCGGCTTTTAGGGTCTCAAACGGCAAGGAAATTTTTCAACGTTCCAATCATAGAAGAAAAAAAGCAATCCATATGATGCAGTATAAAAGTTTATTGAGGGAAAGAACATAAGAGCACTCACTTTTTAAAATAACAGCGGCCGGCACGCACTGATTCAAATAGACTCCTGTCTCCTCGAGATGAAAGATCGGCGTAAGCTAGCCCCGCCTCTGACGTGTTTCGTCATTTGACGTCCTCAGAGGGTAGCAGGTGTAACTGAATCCATCTCAATGGCGGTCTTTTATCACAGGAGAACGAAGCAGCAATTACTGGGAGGATGGGGAACACACTATTCATCCAATGTCATGTTCCATACATTATATACAATATAAAATCAGGACTATCATTGGTAATAGAAATAAAACTGGTACATACATAATACAATATAATAATAAAACAACAAACAACCTGACAACTAGATGTAGAACGGACCATATTCACTGATAGAAATAAAGGTTACTAAAAATATTCAATAGGGCAATAAGTCAAAGAAATTATATAAATTAAATTATATAAATTAAACCAACGGCAATCTATAACATATTATTTAATGGTTACACCCAAGCTGTACAGTTAGCCACACTAGATAATAAATGATTATATAGAAATATTACATAAGAAATTATATATATACATCTCAAAAAAATGGAAATAGTCTTTAAAAAAATGTGTGATGTATCATAAAAACTGATCCAAATGTATGACCTATTTAAAATGGAAAGACACTTAATATATAAGGAGTGTGTCACAAAGATTTAAACATTGGACCTATAAGGTTTATTTATTGCTTAAAAATCAATTTAAGTCAAATTCTACATTGAGACCTCTTGGTGTTAATGAGTCCAGTAAATAAATCCATTTGGATTCATTTCTGGAAACTTGTCTAGTGAGATGTGAGCCTCTCCAGTGTGGTTCAATTTTATCAATGCCCACTACTATCAGACCCTTTGGGTCTCGGTTATGATATAATCTAAAGTGTCTAGATGACGCGTTTCGTCATTTGACATCCTCAGAGGGTAGCAGGTGTACACTGCGTTTACGCCGCGTTTCATCATTTGACGTCCTCAGAGGGTAGCAGGTGAATCAAAATGGATTTATTTACTGGACTCACTTGCTTATTTCTTTTGTTCGACCTTTTCTTCCTGTGCCGACACCTACTCTTGCTCGGTGGGTGCGTTGACTGCTCTCTCTCGCCAATGTGGAGCCCTCTTTTTGCGTTCATTCGATCCTCTCGAGTTCATTCCTATAGTGGTTCTCTGATATCATGCGGTCAGCGGACTAGTCCAGGGAATCTACCTTTTGAACCTTCTACTTCAGACCGATTGCACACCCCGCAACTTCTCGTCTTGCCATAAAATTGATAATTATTCTAAGTTTAGTGACCGAACAATTAGAATTTTATTAAAAACAGGAGGCAAATATTTTTCCCACCCGTGTCTGTTACTGCTTGTCCCTGCCCTGGGTACGTATATGTATATATTGACATGATGTGTTTTATTTTATTTACTATTTGCACTTTATTTTCTGTACAGTTATGTCACATTCGTTTGGTTTGCTGTTACAATTTCGCTGTTTCTCTTGTTTCAGTTATCTGATTCGCTCTGCTCTATGACATTCCTGGTGTTCCGGATGGTTATTCTCAGATTCAGCTTTGCCTTGGTTCCAGTTTGACTTCATATTTGTTACCTGTTTCGTTCATGGAGACTGTTTCAAAAAAAGCGGAGGGATCTTAGCTTGGGCGGACTTTATAATATGCTGTGTGCTACTATTGGTTATTTCTGTTTTCTGTTATGTTCCTTTGTTGCTATGAGGAATCAGTAAAGAGAGTTATGCAAAATATTTGCCTCTTGTCTTTAATAAAATCCAGATTATTTGGTCACTATAATCTGGACGTGTGTCTTTTTTCAACCTGACTAACTATGTAACCATGTAACTAAAGCTAGAATAATCATCAATTGTAAGTTGTGAAACAGTAGCTACTAAATAAATGTTTTTACCCAGTAATATGACAAAAAGGCAATATGTGAGTGGGAACATTTCGCAGAGGGGCCTCTAAAAATTCCTGGATTGAGTTATTCTTTAGAAACTCTTTACAGACTTCCTATTTTATAATATTATAAAACTGGAGTTAAAGGCACATTACTTTTTAGTAATAATTACTTACAATGTTGATTTTAAAGGTAATATGTTAGTATGTTCAAACCCTTGCCTTATTACATTTGCCTAAACAGTCTTATTTGAAGCATGCTGTGGTGAGTAGAACAAAGACATATTCCTGGAGTTATGCTACATGGTACAAAACATTTTGATGCAACCTCAAATGCAACCACACATAGATTTGCAATAGAGATGGATGTTTTGTTTGTTTGTTGATAGAAAGCTGGGTTCATACAATGGAAGGTGCCATCTAAACAGACCAAACTGGTTTTTCACAATGGTGTGGCTTGTCCTGTATTGTTTTGCGTAAACAGTCACACCTAGCCTGATCAAGACTTAAATCAAATCTGGACTACTGATGGCAATTTATGGTACAACGCTGCCACCTAGGTGAGGTGAGGTGGGAAAGCGAAATGCATGGTATTTAATTTTCCTAAAAGTGAAAGGGGCGGCGCTTTCAAGTGTTAGGCCAGTTTCTCTCAATAAAAATCCAGTAGCTGAAAGGTTCGGAGCACTTCACAAGATGAGGGCTTCACAGGAGGGGGACAGTACGAGGGGGCTTCACAAGACGAGAGGACTTGCTTCAAGACCAGGAAATACAAAGGATTTAGCAACAAGAAGCCATTTTCCTAGGCCAAGAAGTCCTGGTTATCACAGAATTTGTGGAGCCTGCAGCCTGAGCTAAGTACATTTTCAGTGTTTCCCCTCCTAGAAATCATTACATGTACTAGAAAGGATAGTGTAGTGGGTGCATGTGATTGTTTGTTTGTAGCAGCCTGTATGTATGTCTTGTTTATGTCTTTGTGTTTTCCTGTAACTAAGTTTGTACACGCAGCATTTTCGCCAACTAAAGTACTTTTAAATGCTACTGGGTCAGTTTCCTTGAAGCTTTACTCCAAGAACAGACAACAAATAGAAATTAAAGTTTTGTCAAGCTTTACAGCTGGGCTCATCCTTGATATAAGCTTTACGTCTCTGGGATTTGTAGTCCAGAACATTACAACATCACAGGTGAAATAACTAGACCCTGTATACATGGGGATCAATAGACACCCAATATACATTTGTTGTGCCTCCCTGAGAAATCCTTGCACTTGCAATCCAAACCCAAAAGGGTATAGTGGCGGATGGTGTACTGTATAACACACCATGACAATCAAAGGGTTAAAACTGTGGCTTCAATGGCTGTACACAGGTATACGCCAGTAGTTGGGTGCAGTCACATATGCGTACAGACATACATGACTGTGTGTAGCTTCCGGCATATACACATGTACAGCCACATTCAACCTCTATGGGAGCCAGTGACTCCCTGGAAAAATATGCCGTACTTATGGTGTAGGGGCTCAACCGCCTGTATGCATGTTCATCCCTAAAATATCAAAATTGTTATTCTTCTATATATTGTTCTCAATATATTTGTTAATTATTGTTTTGATGATAATTTTTGTGTATTAAATCTTCTTGGCCCACATTACAGGGGAAGGGGGGAACTGGCAGGGGCATGACAGAGTTGCTTTATAAGAAGAAGATTTGGGTTTTGTTGGACTGTTAAAACCCTCTCAAAAGTGGTAACAAGTCCAGTACGTCAGGGAAGCTAGTTTGTACATGTATTTATAGGTGTGGTGTATAGTCATATCCAGCCTAACATTCATTTAGTTCTATATCCTCTCCACAGAATGCCAGTGTGGTCCAGTCACTATTTATTTTGGATAGCTGTGAAAGTGTAGGACTCAGTAACTTCACTTTGCAGAAGGAGTTCATCCTACGTGTGATATCCAAGATTACCAAACAAGGCAGGAAAACGGTTTACTGACACTTTTGTGTACACAGTAAATACTTAGCGATGTGATATGGAGCTTGCCACATTCAGAGCACATTAAAGTGACATTAAACCCTCAGATTTTTTAACATAAAACAATACTGTAATGTGTGCCTTACTGTAATCCATGGTTGTTTCCCTTCTCTTTGCTGCTCTTCCTTTTAAATCCTCATGTCTTCTCATGCTTGGGGAGAACTTCCCTTTGCAGCTCAGGGCCTCTTCCTGTAGTGCTGGCTCAGGTTACAAACCTATACACAGACACCATATATCCATTCCAGAGACAAGGCAGTCTGCTGCAAAACAGAAGTTCTGCCCAGCATGAGAACAGATACAGATTTAAAAGGAAGAGCAGCAAAGAGCAGGGAAACTATCATGGATTATAGTAAGGCACACATTACAGTATTGTTTTATGTTAAAAAATCTGAGGGTTTAATTTCACTTTAAGATTAAAGTATTAACAATTACTAAAGTAGATGTAAACCCTTACTGAAGGACATTTACTTTAGTAAACAACTATGTATCCATTGCCAAACAGACACAAATAATATTTCCTGCCTACATGTACTTCAGTGATGATTGCATGGCACTTTTTGAGATGGGTTTCCTGACAGTCACAACAGCCCCACAATGTATCATGTTCTGGGTTTAAAATACTTTATGATTCACTAGAAAACTTAACTTGAAAATTGTTTTGTTAATTCAGGTATATTAACAGAATTATCATGTTACCCAGCTCATGAAAGTAGTGAATTACAGAAAAACAGAAATGAGATTCTTAAACTTTCCTAAGAATATGACAACGCAATTTCTAACCATATTCTTAAAATATTAGTTGTGTGGCTGTTATACTGATGCTCTGTTTTTAATACTTTGAGTAATTTACCCAGATAAGGATTTTTCACTTTTCTCTAAATTTCTTGACATGCATACTTGTTCTGTGTCAGTAATTTAGGAAGTATTGAAGCCAAAGGTTTAGCATAATAGTTAGGCAATCATCATTTTCAGAAGGAGGTTGCCGGGTTTTTCTCAAGCAAGGTTTACATTAAATCTGGGGTAGGCCAGAGGTCAACTCTTTTGGAGAAGCTAAGATTTGTGTAATAGAATGTACCAGAATTCAGAGCTCCTGGAGCTCTGTCTGAGGATGTATGCAGGCAACAGTAGGTATCTGCTAGCTGTGTCTCAGTACTTCCTGAGTTGGTGCACAGGGGGACAAACTGGCCATATCTGGCCAGTTCATCTGCCCAAATATCCGGTACTTGTATACAGCTGCACATGCCTATGGATGCACATCCCTGGATGCGTAAATGAGTACAAGTGGTACTGTGTGGCAGATATCTGGTAGATATCTGAAGGCCAACTTACTGTAAATGTTGTTTGCAGATTCCTATAAGTCCCTTCTCGTTCACAGACCCACAATCCCTTTTAAGGGACAGGAGGTGAGGATGAGACACTATTCCCCTTCAACATTGCGACAAGGTGCATTGAAAGAGTAGTTTTTGCACCCCACCTCCTTTGTGTGGTACCCTCCTAATGTTGAGGGCATGTGACCTGGCAAAGTCAATTTATAATAAAAACACACAGACCGGGGTTTATGTTGTGTTCCAAATAATCACTTATATGTCCCTAAAAATTATAGGAATTACTTCACAATGCAAATTAGCTATAAAGTTATTGTGGTAATTGATGCATACCAAAACTGCTACGTTTTCCCTGGGCATCTATGCATTAATGAACTTTGGTCTGGCTTAATGTTGCTCTGCAATTAAATAAAGTCCAGAGAATATCAAATGTCTAAAAAATAATCAATGCCTAAAATAAGGAAAAAAGGAATATTATGTATGCATTTATTTAGTACTAAAAACCAGGGGCATTCCTATTGACCTATCTCTAAACACTGGAATTATTTCTCGAAATTAAGAAAAAAACTTTTTTTTTTAAGTATTTATATGTTTTGTACCATAATTACAGTACAGTAAGTGACAGTACAGAAAAGAAAACCATGTTCGGTTTGCAGACTGCTCAGTAGAAGGACCAGTGTACATCAATTTTACAATTGTCTATGTTTAATAAAAGAAGGACATCTAGTGGTAGGTTGTTTCTACTACTGCACTTTATTACTAGTATATTGCATGCATCATTTTAACAGATTAATGGACATGTAAACCAGATTGATCCATCACCAGCAAAAAGGCTATTAAATACACCCATATACCTCAGATATGCAGGAAGTAAACCGTACAATGTTACTATGTTCCAAGAAATCCTGCACATACCCCAGACCTAGCCAGGGACATATTTAGACATCATACTGCCCTAGGCATAGGTGAATGATGATGTATTTTTGTATGAGCTTATCCCTTTTGTCATGTGATTATTTTAATAAAAAACACTGCTGAAATGCACTATTGGAGGCAGCACAAGGGCTGCTTTATATACAGAGCTACTTATTAACAGTACAGACCATCATATGTGAAAAAGTAGAGTTGGCTGCATGTTTCCTGAACTATATAGAGTCTTTAGACTCCCAACATTGGCTGTTTTGATGCTTGGCGCTGTCCCTGTAACCCTGCTGCCTTGGACACTGCCATTTCTATATATCTGTGGTATATATCTGTATTGTCATATTTGGTGCAAGGCTAAAGATTAGGAATCTGGAGTGTGGAGTTTAGGGACCACTAGACATCTCAAGTGCTCTACAGAGTACAGAGGGACATTTGTTGTCTATAGATGAAAGACGTTTTTCCATCAATATGTGTGGTTAAGCTGTGGAATTCTTTGCCTCATGAGGTAATAATGGCTAAAACAATTTAAAAAATAGCACTGGATAATTTTCTTGCAGCTAATAACATGTAAAATTTTGATTACTAAATCCCCAAGAGCAATATTTTGATCCACAGAATTATTTTGACAGCCATTGGCAGGTCAGGAAAGACGTGTTCTTCCTGCTGTGTGGCAATCCTGGCAATAGTTGCCCAGGGGGATTGATTTGCCTTTCTCTGGTCTAAAGTTGAAGGGGTTGTAGAAGGTTGACCTTGATAAGCATCTGCCTTTTTTACCTTAATAACTATGTAACACTGGGAGGATAATATACCTGCAGCAGCTGCTGATCTTTATAATACGCATTCTATCATAGAACCCTGTTTTTATGACAATTTAAGAATAATAGTAACATATTACCTTCTACTCTCACTTGTTCTAAGTTTAAAGGGCCAAGAGACTAAATTAAAACATCATATAAAAATATACAAAAATGTGCCCATTCATTGAATTTAGTGTATGCACATTCATTGTTTACTGCATCTGGAAAAGTGACAAAAAAGAGAGGAACAAAAGACAAAAGGACAAAGGAGGCGAAAGAAATGGATAAAAAGCTTTGGGATAGCTCTATAAATGTGTAGTAATTGTGCCTAAGTGAAATGAGAAAAAATTGAAGAAATATTAAGACGGAATCGTATGCTCACATTTGTAAAGTTACAACACACCCATCAGGAGATCAAGCAACCTGCGAAGACAGAATGCGGATAATATTGCTGTCTCCACGCAGAAAGTGCTCATATTCAGAGCTGGTTGTGGTTTTTCCAGAAAATGCTTTGCTTTACTGGAGTTGGATGCCGGTGCAAGATGAGTTTGAAAATGTTTTCATAACAATTGGAGTGAATCATGATTTATACATTTTTATATGAATTATAATACATCTATATTTGCACTATATACTTTCATTATGTTCTGTATATTGTTATATTGTTCACATCATGCATCTATGCACCACCTTGATCTCGTTCAGAAGCAATGACATAACATACATTTTTATAAGTTTTGAAAAACTCAACATGTATATTTTTCTTTATTTATTTTATTCATATCTCATTCATTTTTTTTGTTCAAAGGGAAGTTTATTAGTTTTAGGTGGATAAACAAGTAAGCTTGTGCACATTCAAGTATCGGTCTCAGAGTACAGTACATGTATTGTCCACAATTAAATAAAATTATAAAAGTAACAATAGTCCAGTGAAATCCAAAGAGACATCACATACTCAACATCAATATATTCAACACATTAACACAGACATTGAGTCAAGGTTGCAGAAAACTAGTCTGAGTTATCAGGTTCTTGGGGGGGGAGTGGGGGGGTAGTTTATAGGGGTAAGGGTTAGCAATTAGAGAAGAAAGAGAGAGGGGGAGAAAGAGATGGGGGGGGGAATGAGGACAAGAGGCATATAAGGGAGATGGAATGGAGTCACTTGGTCGCCATCTCTGGCAGTAAGTCATCACATGGTCAAGGAATCCACATTAAAAGAGGGAGGAAGGTACGACTCAATCCATGGCTCCCACAGCATCCTAAATGGCACCATGGAATCTCATTGAATTGTGGTAAGCTTCTCAAAGAACATCACACGTGATACTCTATGCTTGACTTCAGCAAATTTATTAATATCACATTTCACCTTAATATAATTACAAAACAGAGTAGCTTGTGCCACTGTCTGATTCACACATTCATTGCATTTCCTGTGTAGGATGTATTCTAGGGCTCTTATGTTTGATTACCTATAGAGTACATAGAAAAACATTGTCCTTTTATCAGGTTGCCTTCATTGTATAATTGATAATATCATGTGACCAACATACTAGAAACGGTGCCAAAAAAATGGGTTGTCTTGTCAACTGAGCATTCTCTGATGTTGAGGAGTAAATGATAAATATAGGGTACAGCAATTGCGTAATTGTTTAATAAAATATCCATTTTATGTCAGTCACACTATTTCAGAGGGGTAATTTATGATTTAATACACTTATACTTTTGATCTCCAACAATTAAATGGTAAAATACCAATAGGCTTTAAAGCAGAACTCCACCCTTTATTCAAGCAAAGAGGTTATAAAAAAGAATAGCTAAATAGCTGTGCAACTATTACATTTACAATGCTATAAATAGCTGTGATCCTTTTGTATGCTATTTTATTTTTTAATGAAAAATATCTTTATTTTTTACATAGTTTTTGCTTCCTGTTAGAAAAATGAATATATGATCTCAAAAGACCCTCATGCTCTCTCTAATTTTAATACAGTAAAGAAGATTGGCTGGATTGCAGAAGGCACTTATATGGGGGGAGGCATTGGATCGTGCCAAGAAAACTTTGGAACAGTTCATACTTACCCATAAAGTGATTGTGGTGCTGACGGATGGCAGATTTGACTCTCGAGATCGCAAATCTTTAACTTCATTATGTACAATACCAAACTTGAACGTAAATAATCACAGGGTTACATATACAGTTAGAAATACAGTAACGCAATACGTTTAAGTGAACGGTCCAAACACAAAACCAGATGCTTGGACAGTTGTGTTCTTAGGTCCAAGTATACAATACATAACAATCCAGTAAAACACGTGGCTCTAAAGTGAGCTCCAGTTGAAACAATCAACAGTATAGGCATTAACTAACCCACTGCCCAGTAAAAGTACAGATATGAGTCTGCTGATGGTGGGGTCTTTAAATCTCACAGGAGGTCTCACTCTCAAGCGGAGAGTATGTGAAATCCACTATATTGGGGTGTGTGTAGCACTAATCTTAATCTGTTGATGACAGCCTAATCCCCACAAAGGCAACAAGATGGAAGTGTATAAAGGTAGTCAGAAGCCTCTCACCACCGATGCTGGATAAGTGTACTCAGTTTGGCAGTCAGTCCACATCATGGCACACTAGGGTGCTCCCATTCCATGGCTGTGCTTTACCCCCTCTATAGAGTCCTCAGTGCAAGTCCCAGGCAGGCTCTCTGGGGTTCTCTCCTCTGCTTAGAGAATTCACTATAGTACAGCAGGGTTCTCCCCAGCTCCATTCCTCCCCCTCTTTTTCCCAGCTCGGGCTCTCCTCCCTTCTCCTGGTTTGGTTAGTGGGGCAAAAAATATGGCCACATAATGCAGTCTACCACATTTCTGCTCTAGTCTCCACCAAATTGACTGCCACCCCACCTATGTTAAGGACACTTCTTGGCTCTGGTGGACAGGACTAAATGTCTGACCATATCTACACATAGTTGGCAACATTTGAAAGGTATTAGGAGTGACACCTTGAAGGGTTTGGGGAGAAAAATGCAGTATGCTAAGTGGGCCGTCTGCCTTTAAATGATTTAGATGAAAAATGCAGCAGTTTTTCTTCTAAATCCCTTTAAAGATGGCCTGTTGATGATCTTGTGAGTGTGACCAAAAAGTGAGCCTGCGCAATAAAGTGATTGTTGCTTCACAGTGTATGCATAATAGTGTGCCACCTTTCCCAGTTTTCTGTGCTTAAGATAGAAAATGGCCTGGGGCTACCTGTAGAAGTCCATATCTCAGTCAGTATCCTTGTACTCCCATTTCCCTCTACTTGGGAAATTATGCTTATACTTTGTCATGTCAATAATGCCCCTATCCTGAGCAATTACATTTTTAAAGAAAGGTAGAAGTGACAGGCTCTTTTGCTTGTGTTAATTTTTGAATCAAATATAATAATACATGTAGGTGATTGGCATTGGTTTTGGAGACAAACTCATGAAACCACCACTGATAAAAGTTTTGCAGGAGATTTCCTGTACTAGAACAAGGAATGAAGGAATGCATTTAGGGATTACAGAGTACAGGAGCTGCTGGATGAGTCCATATTACATAGTGTAACAAAATATATATGTAGAGGTTAGTTCTTTTTATTAATTTTTTTAAAAAATTTTGATCAAATTTTATAACACTTCTTAAACAATGTTACCCACTTTTGTGCTTCTAGGTTCTGTGTGTCCAGATTTTACATGTCATGGTAGGTCTACTTTGTCTTTATGTGTTTCATAAGAAATGTGGCAGATTCAACTTGTTATATTGTATTTGGATTGAGAATTATCAGGCTTATAACTGAAAATGAAAATCTTGTGCACGTTTTTTTTTTTTTACATTTATTAGCCCCTCTAGGTAGACTGCGTGTGTAGGACCACCAATGAATCAAAATTTAAAAGCCCAAAACATTATATAGAAATCTGACTTTTCCTGCCATAGATACTCAATGATCTGCATCTATCAATGTGTTTGTGCATAGGCACATGTGCTCTAGGTCTAGTGAGACCCTAACAGAGCATGTGACTCTGACTGCCAAGGTGACTTGTTCTGTTGTATGCAGGAAGCAGAGGACTATCCAACTTGAGGGTGTCTGCATAGCTCCTTCAAGAGGAACTTCACCCTAATCTTGAAAATTACAACAAAGGCACCTTTAGAAATGTTTAGCAATGGCAATCTACAAACAGATACTTATGGATAATTGTCAGCTTTTTATTTTTGACTTGCCTTATTCTTTTTTTCCTCCCCATTCTTCTCATGGTGACCATTTTCACTAAGGGCGGATTAGTCAATCTCCCTTTATTTCCTGCCGCATAGGGGGGGGGGGGGGTAAGGCTCCAGGGACCAGCAGGCTCTGAGAATCAGGTGAGTATAAGGATCCATTCACTCTGTGCCCCTGCACAGTGCGGAAGTGCTGATCTAAAGATATCACACTGTGTCATTTTTTTATAAGAACTTTATAGAAACGTCACATGTGATATTTTATTCAGTTCTACGTGCACAGCAGAGCGTGAGGCGGATGTACCAGCATGCCATACTTTTTTTGAGCACTCACCACCTCGTTCCCATCACAACACGGTGGTATGAACCAAGCCCATCCGTGACAAGGAAAATTGCCTTGTATTGTATTGGGGCTGCGCTGGAAACAAAGGCCAGTGCAGCTCCAACGCATCTGGTGTGAATTTGCCTTAACCTTTTTTTAACCCAGACATGCCCACACTACAAGGGTTAAGAATTTTTCCGCCAGAGTTCTGATTTAATATAGCAATGAAAGGGAGATCAGAACACAAAAGAAATACTTACTAAAATGTCGGTACATTTTAGAATAGGTAGGGGCAGCAATGAGAGCTCAGTACAATTGTAGAACTACTATAAGGAACGCATTCAAGAAACATAGTGTGTCACTGCAAGTTCATAGTAAGAGAACCATCTAAATTGCTGTTTTGGGGTTATAGATAGGGTCAATAAAAAGGGTACAATATAAAAGAGGAACAATGGGTGAATTAATGTGAGCAATTATGTTGCGCTTGGTAGTAAGCAATATTATTTACTGTATCACCTCTCTGTGTTTCAATATTAAAATATTTGTTATACTAAGTGAAAAATAAACGAAAAAACAAAAATAAACAAACAAAGTGAACAAAATTGGTAAATTGTGTAAAGTATATATAATAAAATAAATTGATAAAATTATAAACTTCGCCTGTGTTTTGTTCAATATTTAAATATGTTTGTGATGTGACAAATACGTAAATAGTGAGCGATATTCTGTGATTAGGCTCTCAGCCACAATTGCATAAGATATTTAAATGGAGACTAAAATTCACCCCATCAGCTCTTAAGAAAGCCTGCAATGGCAAAACACATTTGTAGGGGGTGACATCAACTTATTCCTGATCTCTATAGGGAGTCAACCAGAAGTGAGCACAGAGTCTAACTAACAAGAGGGCTGCTACACGTGAGATACTTGTGGTATCTATAGCACTTTTTATGAGACGGTGTTTTTAACTATATTCTAACTTTTTTTTTCAATATAATGTGGATATATAAGCATTTGTCTCAGGTGACTTATAGAGTACTGAGAAATATTTGTAATCAGAGGAGGAGAGGAAATCTGAAGATTGATCTAGGATATATACATGTGCTGTCAGACCTTCATTTATATTAAAGGTCACAGTACATCTGATGAGTATGTTTGCTTGTTCTCTTGGAAGTGAAGGCAACACGTGTGGTCTTGGGAAGTAGTTATTAGATTTTTCTTTTTTGGAGTATGAAGTGGAAGAAAGTGTTTTTTTTTCTTCTTGTTTATGTGGACTGGTGGATTATTTACATTAGTTTTATGGGATAGCATTTGTTTGCATAGCAAATGTTTTTTATTGTTATGAAATGAAAGTGAAATTATGTTGATACACTCGTGTTCATTAAGTATCACTGTTTTTACATTTAGACAGATAGATTTATATTTAGAATCACAAAACAAGCTATTTAAAGTGATACTAAACTCAGAAGTTAAATCTTAAAAATACATTCAAGTACCTTAACTACTAACAAAAATTTATCTTATTTGTGTTTCGCTCAATTGTAGATTCTCAAATCATCTCTGAATTGGTGCTGACACTGTTCTTTCTTCTGGAGGGTAGATACTTTTCTACTCGTGGTCCATGTGCGTGTTGTAAAGTAGCCACCGCGCCCAAACTCACTCCCGTGACAAACAATAGTTTCAATACGCATTAGTAAACTATCCATGAAATTGTAGTTTATTTTGGGCATGAGCTTGGTGCGGTGGCTACTTTACAACACACACGGGGACCATGAGGAACACAGTAGCAGCCCCCCCCAGAAGGAAGAACAGTGTCAGCACCAATTGAGAGATGATTTAAGGATCTACAGCGGAGTGATGCAGAAATAAACTAAATTTATTGTTAATAGTTAAGGTACTTAAATGTATTTTTAAGATTGAACTCTTGAGTTTCATGTCACTTTAAACATCATATATACAGTTTATGAGCAAGAACGGCAACTGTTTGTTTGAGGGATAATGGTTTAGAATAGGAGCACAGTGATTACACATAGCAAGTATACATCCATAATGCCCACTGTGCTTTGTGATGATTTTGTGATTTTATTTTTTTGCAGTTGAGTTTGACAAACCCACTGACATTCTGTTCCTCATGGATGGATCTAGCAGTGTTGGCCACAACAACTTTGATCCAGTGAAAGATTTTGTGAAGTTGGCAGCTACCAGGATTCTGTCCAAAGAAATGAACATTAACAACATGTTTGCCTGAGACAGTGCGGGAGCCCAGAGGCTTGAGGTTCCTTTTACTAGCAACATAGAGGATGCTGCGTCTGGCCTGTCAAAAGCCATATATATGGATGAGGGCACAGATCTTCCAGGAGTCTTAAGGTATATTACAAACTACCTGAAGCTGGATGGAAGACCCAATGTTAAAAATCAGATCATCATTTTCTCTGATGGCAAATCTTCTGGAATCGCACAAAACCAGATTGCTGCCCAAGCAGCGGCAGTATTAAAGCCTAAAACTGAGTTGTTTGCCATCACTGTTGGCACATTCCATGAATTTGGCATTTGTCAGCTGGTCAGTGGGAAGAATAATAACTTTAACTTTAATCACATAGAGGATAAAAATCTACGTGTCTCAGAATACAGTGATCTAAGAAAGAGGGTCACCTTGCAAAGCTTTCGAAAGAAAATCACATCATGAGAGCTGATGCTAAAATGGATACGACACATAAAATTGTCTTTTAATTTTTCTATATTTGTTTAGGGGTAGGGGAGAAAATGTGTTCCTGTACTCACCCCTTATAGAAATGATTAAAACATGTAAACACATTTAAAAGAAGCCTTACCTTCAGTCTTGCACAGTTGTACAGGCTACTAATGTACTGAAATGTATTTCTCTGGTGTCACTTCATACTGTGAGCTTCTCACAATGTGCATACAAAGCTGCTGCAAGTCATATAGAGCCTGTCTCATTGCTGGACTGGAGGATATACAGCATTACTTACCCCTTTCCTCCCCTTACTGTCCCTGGCCTGCCCCTTTCATTCATTGGATTTAAGTTATTTCCCTGGCCTGCCCCTTTCATTCATTGGATTTAAGTTATTTCAATCATGGAGGCTCAGCATCACATGTGGGAGTTACCTAGGACAGTCTGCATGCAAATGCAGCATGCTTAAGGGCCCCAGCTACTGCAAAGTAAATTAATATGAACACCGGAACTCCAATTATAGAATACGTCTATTTAATGACGTTCGTGCAAAACATACTTATTGCAACGTTTCGGAGTCACGTAGTGCAGGTGTCCATATTTATCTGTATTGCTGGACAGTGGCCATCCATTGACTAACGATGCACCCATCTTATTTCCAATGGATGAGCAGTCAGGAGTGCAATGGGTACATGGACTGTAGCTACTGCAAAGTGACACCCACACTGGCTCACCCTATTATTCATTGGATTTAAGTTCTTTCAATCATGGAGGCTCAGCATCACATGTGGGAGCTACCTAGGACAGTCTGTATACAAAAACAGCCTGCTTAAGGGCACCCACTACTGAAGACAGACACCCACCCATGAAGGTATTTAGATATTTGCGCAACTCCTCCCAGATGCCAGGTCACTGCTTGCATCAGGGTTAAGTGCTATTCAGGGTAGTACTAAGGCAGGGTGCTGTGATGTTTTCAGGAAGCAATTTACAGCACCCTGCTGGCCCCTACCACCAGCCATGATCTACCTGCATTGCATATCAAAGTGGAAAGACCCAGTGATAAGATATGTAATAAAACAAGAAGGTTTTATTTCAAAAATGTAGTTAGCAAGTTGGAAGGGGGAAAAGGAGAAACTAGGTATGGCAAAATATTAGCAGAATAAACTTTAGCTTTTACTCGAAGCTGCATATTCAATGGAAATGTAGGAACCACTGACTTAACTAGTGTGGTGCAGATGTAGGCAATTACAGTCATCCACATACTATTTGTGTATGTGGAATGCTTTGACAGGTCTGCATTAAAGTGAACTTTACAATTATCCTCTAATGTGAAGTAAATCTGAAAAAAGGAAGCAAAGCTCTCATTGTGCATTGACTTCTGCTCACACTCACTCCTCAAGGGTATGAGAAAAAGAGGCATTCGAACTATAAGGGATATTTATCAAGCAAACTAATGACACAATTAGACACAAATCAGACTATGACAGTGTTCCTGTGTATTTGCAATGTGTATTAGCAATATAAATGTTATAGATTTTCCCTCTAAACAGGTGCGCAATTAAGAAATGTTCAGGGTGAGATTTCATTGTGTTTCAGTGCTACATTAGAGCAGCTATGTGTGGATTTTAATAATCAAGCTGTAAACTGATAGAAATTCTGTTTCACTACTCCTGTTTAGTATTACCTTGCTGTGCAACAGAATTGATAACATGTCCCTTCAATGTGAGTTCTCATGCCTGACATAATTTCCTTTTAAAAGAATTTAAAATGAAACTATGTGGTAACCTTTTTATCCCATAGTTCTCTTCAGGGTCATGGGAGGATATATTCTAAAAATCCTCCCTTGACCCAATGCTCAATATATAGCGAGCTATATACTGAGAGAGCGGCAGCCAGGATGGATCCCGACAATACTGTCAAGATCCACCCAGCTGGCTGATTGACAGCGGGCTCTGCCTTTCTAGAGTCAGAGCCAGCTGTGCCCGCCCCCTCCCCCATCCATTGCTCCACTCAGCGCTGGATAATCGGAAGGGGAGAGGGGAATCCCTGCAAAGAGCAGTGACTGACAGTCACCGCTCTCTGCAGGGAGATGATGAAGTGAGCCAATCAATAGAGCCAACGTGTGACAGTTTCAATGTCGCATGTCAGCTCTAACTATGAGGATGAGTGTAAATCACTCACCTCATAGTTCTCCTTTAAGTAAGCTACGATATCACAGAACAGAAGAAGTTACTTGGATAAGCAGTGAAACATCTTCAACATTACATAACAATTTCAGTTGAATGTGACAAACTACTACTAATTAAAATACTAACGGCCCATTTACATTTGTGCAGTGAGTGAATGCACATGTTACATAGTTACATAGTTACATAGTATTTGAGGTTGAATAAAGACAATAAAGTCCATCAAGTCCAACCTATGTTGTTATGCTTTGCAGAGCATTGCAAAGCATGCGCATTGCCTTAGTGAGTTGGGGTCCCATTTCAAATGAATGGTACCACAACAAACCAATGCATGTAAGGTGTAAATGTATGTTGTAAAGTTGCCACTGCTCCAAGCTCACTCCTGTGATGGACCACAATCTCACATTTAGTTTACTCATTTGTATTGAAATTATAGTCAAACATGGGAGCGAGCACCCCAACAGTTCTCCTCATATTCCTCTTCAGCCTCCTGCTGCCTTTGCCTAATCCAGCAAAGGTTATTGCACTCCCTGAGACAACTGCAAGTCCTCTTCTTCCTCCTGCTGCTGTGTCTCCAGTGCCCAGTCAGGTCACACAGTGTGTCCTGTAGAGGGAACATGGAAGGGATAGTATCACAAATCGTCACCTTGTCACTGCCCACCATTTTGGTTGTCTCTTCAAAAGGTGCCACAATGCTGCACACATGCTAAATTGTGAGCTATTGATCTAGCAAAAAGAACCCCAAGATTTCTGTCTTTGTACCATATTCAGAGGGGTATTAATTGATGGCACACTGCTCCCGGTACAGCATCTGCACCATGGCCAATGTAGAGTTCTATCACATGGGACTGCCACAGATGATGCGTTTGGCCAGCAGCTAATGCTGGCTCTGCATTTCTGATCTGCAAGCCATGGTTGGTTATGACTGCCTAAAGTGACCAAAACTGGACCGCATACTCCAGATGTGGCCGAACCAGTGATCTGTAAAGTGGCAAAATTATAGATTTGTCCCTGCAATACATTCCCTTCTTAATGCAAGACAGGACTCTACTTGCTTTGTTTACAGCAGCCTGGCACTGCTAGCTGTTCTTCAATCTGCGGTCTATAATGACCCCCAGAGCCTTCTCTGTTTCCGATTTCCCTAGTGGCATACCCATAAGTGTATAGTCCATTTGCCTATTTTTAACTCCAAGGTGCATTAACTTACATTTATCGACATTGAACTTCATCTGCCATACAGTTGCCCACTCCCCAATTTTATCCAGGTTCTCAAGTAATGTTATCATGTCATGTTATCATGTTAGCATGTCAGACTAACTGTCTATAGTTCTGTTCTGTCTATAGTTCCCCGGTTGGCATTTTGACCTTTTTTTTTAATATAGGTACCACATTAGCTCTTCGAGAGTCGCTTGGCACTCTACCAGCCATTACGGATTCCATAAAAATGAGGAACAATGGTCTCGTTATCTACTTGTTCAGTTCCTTGAGTACCTTGGGATGTAGATTATCAGGTCCTAATGCTTTATTTGCATTTAGTAGTTTAAGCCTATGTTGTATCCCAGTTTCAGTCAACCACTGTATTTCTTGTTAAATTTTGTGCTTTATCATGTACATTAAACCCGTCTTTTTCCTTGGTGAATACCGACGAGAAAAAAAGTATTTAGCGCCTCGGCCCTTTCCCTGTCGCTTGTGACTAACCTCCCATTGTTGTCCTTTATTGGGCCTATCTGTTCCTTTCTCCCCTTTTTAAAAAAAAAATTGGGGTTCCTTTTACTAACTGTGGCGATATATTTCTCACATTCAATTTTAGCTGCCTGGACTACCAGTTTACATCTTTTATTACATTATTTGTACCTTTGGAATGCCAATACTGTGCCCTCCGTTTTATACTTAGCAAATGCCACTTTCTTTTCCTGTGTTGTTTTACCGTTTTATTTAGCCATATTGGCTTTGTTTTTGATCTTTTACTTTTGTTACCCACTGGTAATAGCATTTTTTTATTTGTTTTTGAAATAGTCCCACTTTTGGTCAAAGTTTAGTTTATGAAAAAAGTTTTCCCATTTGATTTCACCCACTATATTGCGTAGCTTATCAAAGTTAGCCTTCCTGAAGTTTAGGCTTCTCATCCGACCATCCCCCTTCCCTTTCTTGCACCCAATATTAAAAACAATCACCTTGTGATCACTAATACCCAGTGTCTACCCGATTACAATATCCTCAATTAACTCGGTATTATTGCTGATGATCACATCTAGGATGGCATTTTCCCTAGTCGGACCCCAGCCATCTGATCCATGAAATTGTCTCGCAACATATTAAGAAAACGGGCAGCCTTTGCCGATTTGGAAGTTCCATTAGCCCAGTTGATGCTTGGGTAATTGAAGTCTCCCATTACCACAACATTTCCCTGTTTCCCCGCTATTTTTATTTGGGATTGTAGGTGGGCCTCCTCCTCTTCCCCTATATTCGGAGGTTTATAACAGACACCCACAATAAGTTTACGGTTAAGGTTCGTGCTATCTATTTCTAGCCATAATGATTCCACATCATCTCCACCACTTCTGCACCTTCCCCATTAAGATGCAGCCCGTCTCGGCTGAAGAGCCGGTAACCGACTGAGAAGTCAGCCCAGTTCTACAGGAAACCAAAGCCCTCATTCCGACACCAATTCCGGAGCCACTTGTTAAGTTCCCTCAACTCGGGCTGACTGTCTGGAGTGGCTCGTGGCACTGGCAGTATCTCAGAGAATACCACCGTGGAGGTCCTTTCCTTCAGCCTGTCACCACGGAAAAAAAAAGGCATTGGCAGGGAAAGGGTTAAAGTATATGTCTAGGCAAAAAGTAAAAAATGATTATGCAACAGGCTGTTGTAGTTGTATGCCATGTTCCAGCTCTGTTATATTTTTCATCTTCATACCTGCTGGTCCTGCCAGAAATTGTGGTATTGGGACAATTCCAGTACAACAGGTACAACTCCTGCAGAAGGGTGACAAGATGGGTGCATTTAACACAGCATTCTCCTCCTTTATTACTGTGCTTCCCCTTTGCTACAGAGTGAATCTATGAATGGAGAGACTTCAAGTCCCATCTGCCACAATGGGGCGTACAAGTAGGGTTGACGAAACCATGCTTGTAGTCCATTGATACTTCCTAACATCCCCTAACTGAAAGTCTCACCTCAATATGGACAAAGTTTGGGAGGAAGAGTCTGCAGGAGACTATTGGAGAGTATTAAACCAAGGATCCACTGATCACAGCTGCAATGCTTCTCTAATGCGTCTCTAATGCAAATAAAGAATAAATACTCATTTTTTATTTAATTAATGTGTGTGAATTTCTTATATATTTTTGTAAAAGCTGGACTATGCCTTTAAGAAGTTATCCTTTAAAGCATGAGCCTATTTAGAAGAGAAATAAAAGCAGGGAACGTGGGGAAATATAGTGCAACTGGTCTAATAGTCATTAGCCGTTTCTAACAAAAAAGTTAGTAAAAGCTCATACCTAGCAAATAAGCTTAACCACCGCATAGTTGTACATATCGTCATTGTTTTCATTTTCCATCTCTCTTAAAATAAATGTTTAGATCGAAGATTACAGTAACAAGTCAAATATGCCACAAAACATAATCCTTGTTATTGTAAAAAGAGGGGAAAAAAAAGAATATCCAATATTACACTTCATTTGTAATGTCAGTCAGGTGAAAAGTATCTCAGCCATATACATTATAGACATCACAGTATATTGAGACTGATCCACTGACTGTATTCTGTTTTAGACAGCCAGCCACCTTACTTGGTTTTCATAAGTAAAATTGAGCCTATTAATGGAGTTTTAGTCACCGTACAGATACATTTGCAAGTCTCAGTTCCTATCCGTCCCTGAGGTATGTCCATACAATGACAACTAGCCATAATATGCATTCTTTTGGCACTGCACATTTTTAACATGCCTATTAATATTGAACATCTTTCCTGGGCAAATGATTGTCAAAGTGTCCGTGTGTAATAACTGAACAAACTCCCATTCTTATAGTCCGTGGGTTAATCACTGCTCATATCCTCATCATGCCCGGATTAGCAGCACCACAAGATATATCAGGCAGAGTAAAGATATTGCTGCAAACAGGATTAGAAGTCCAGCAAAGACTGTAGGCCTCAAAGGAAGAAGAACCAAGGTTCTCTCTGCAGGGATCATATTGGTGAGGTTCAGCATGTAACCCAAGGACCAGGCAATGCTGCTTTTTTCAACCTGTCAATCAAAAAGACAAAATGAAAGCTATAGTTGGACAGACAAGTCAATTCATAAGAATATACAGAATATTCATGCAGGGGTCGAAAAGTTTAGCCTTTCCCAGGATTGGAAAGATGTATCAGCCAACATTTTCAACAGCTATAAAGACCTAGAGGGATATATAATCCTGCCTACTAAAAAAAATGCATGCCACACTGTCCACACAATGTGGTTAAACAAGTAATTTAAATGGACCTGTACTTTCATAGCATTCAAGGCAAAATAATCACTTTGCGTTAGAGGTGATAGGGGTAAGGAGCAGATGCTTATCCTTCTTGTGCTACTCTCTGGAGCAAAATCAGTACATTTAGACAGTGTCCTTATCCATAATTTAGTTTTGGATAAGGACACTGGAGTTTATACGGTATTATAAGTACCCTCCCTCTTCCCACACTTAACAACACTCAAATGGTGACCCAATTATAGTAATTATGGCCTTTTTTTTTGACAGAGTAGCACTGGGACCTTACATCATATTGTTATGTGGGGTATAGATGTAATTCACCCTGCTATCTTTGTACTTGGGGTTGGCAACTTCTCAACTCCTAGGTTTGTAAACGAGATACTGTGAGATTGAAGTGCCACACTGAGAATTAATACAGATTTATTCCACACTGAAGTCAAAGACTTTATCACAAAGCCAACATCTTTTAGGGCTTGTAGGGAAGTAATAAGTCCCGACTGGACTACTGGACTGTGTGTTTTTTTTACCAGGTTCATAGTTCATTAGAACACAAACTCTGTCAGCAGACAACCTTGTGAAAATAATTCTGTAACATGTTGGCTTTGTTAAAGTTAAAGTAATCTCTTTTACTTAAACTTAAATAAGACTGTATCTGGAGAATTCATTTTTAGTGTGGTGCTCTACATGGCAGGAAAAACTGTGTTTTTTTTCTCCAATTCCTATAGGCAAACAGGGTAAAGAGGGAGTGAGGGAAATGAGCATGTGCTTTAAAGTCAAGCTACATATGATAGCTGGAACACCCAGGAAACTGTAGCTTGGCATTGGCTTCCAAGTTTGTGATCCAAACCAGAGTCTGTACGGGCTATTGTGAATAGCCCGTACAGCACCCCCTCGGTTCTCCTGAACCGAAGGGGTCCTGGGGCCGAAGCCAGCCGAAGGATCGGCCGAAGCTACGGCCAGATACTTCGGCAGCTTTGTGAATAGACCCCATTGTTAGTAAGCATTTCGGTATAAAGTAATCTGTAAATTTACCTCTTTCTGAAACTGAATTTGTGGCCAAGACTCGCTGTCAAATTTATAACCGTGAACCAGTAGATAGTAGATATAATTAGCTGAAAAGCAGTAGGACCTTGCATATTTTTCATCGAACTTCAGAAGCAATTGTGGAAGCTGCAAAAAATAAAAATCAGTCATTATCATTATCTTCTGAGCTCCTCATATTGCTACCTTTTAGGTTTCTATGAAGAACTTCAGGCAAATAAAAGAATAACCCTTGTAGTGGGACTACCCCCTCACTGCAAGAATGAAGTGCTTGTTTTGTCTAGGGAGCTAAAATAACTCACCCGAACCACAATCCTGTCTGGTTGTTAGACTGGTCCATTCAGCCTCTCTCCCCCTCCAGTCCAGCGGTCTGAGGTCCAGTGAGTCATCACATTAAATACAGTGTATTGGGCCATTGCATCGCTAGAGCGGAGGAGGACACAGCCTGCAGCATGGCAAGGGTTAAGATTTTATTTACCCAGAGCATTTTCACGGGTTGACATGTTTAGTGTCTATTTACCCGACGTGACCCCGTCTTTTATATTTTACCAAAAAATTGGGGTGAAAATAAATGTTTCATAACATTTTATGGGGAAACATGTTTTTTTTTTCAAAATTTAGGGTACTTTTTTTGTTATATAGTAAAAAATAAAAACCCCAGTGGTGATTAAATACCACCAAAAGAAAGCTCTATCTGTCCCCAAAAAATGGTATGAAATTCTAAAAAAATATATTTTTTTCTTACACTTGACTGAGTGATTATTGTGAACATTATTTCATCTTATTTAGTAAGCTTAGTTAACATTCACTCAGAAAAGTAATCAGTCTCTACTCCTTTAGTAAATCAACCCAGAAGCCTATACCCAATGCGACAAAACGAATCAGAAGGGTCTAGTAAAACGTATAATCTACAACATGGCACCTGTAGTCAGATCATACCATGATCCAGGAGAAGAATACAGACCTTGCTCCAGTCATGAGAACAGAAGGATGATATACTTGAGTTGAATTCCTCTAATGAGAAATGTCCACTAAGATTGAAAGCATTTGCTGTATAATAAAATCCTGAAAACGCCTGTAAAATAAGAATAGAAATCAAATGTATAGTATAATATACCACATTCACATTTCAAGGCAGTATTGGTGTAATCTTTGTTTATTGATTGCAAGCAAGAGTATATTATTTTTATTATTGATCATATATTAGTAAGGCCCTATGCACAAAGGCACACAAAGCTTTATAACATAAATTGCGGACATATTTCTGCATCTGAGATACACAACTGCAGTAATGCAGTACTTTTTGCAGTACTTTTTTTCAGCATAGTGTGGTGCAATGCAGTACAAGAGCATCGCACCACTTTGTGGTAATAGAATCAAATTAAATATAACAAACATGTGACATTTCAATAAAGTTCTAACAAAAAAAAAGACAAAGCATGTGACTTGTTAGCCCATTATGTGATAGCAATAAAAGTTAAATGTAAAAAAAAAAAAAGATTTAAAAAGTTAAAGTGACGAAACCGCTCATGGGTTCAACTACATATGAAAAGAACAACTGCACCACACATGTATATTGCTGTGAATGTAACAGTGAGAGCAATAATTCTAGGAACGCTAAACTGATGAGCGGTAAAAGCTTTTAAAGCTTCGTCTATGGGCAATTTATTATATTCTGTTTGTGTACACTAAAATTAATTTTAGTGTATTGTATCATAAAAAAATAGATTTTTTACACATTTGACATAAACATCTGCTTTCAGAAAATATAGAATTGTTTGGTTGTTTGATTTATAAATCGTTCCCGACAGTGAATGGCTAATTCATTTTTGCATTCCCATAGACTTGCACAGGAATGCAAAATCCATCTGATGTGAACAAAAGCCTGTCGACACCTATGGCCAGAACTGCTTATCTCCCCATATTCAGGTGAAACTCGAATAATTAGAATATCGTTCAAAGTTCATTTATTTCACTAATGCAACTTAAAAGGTGAAACTAATATATGAGATAGACTCATTACATGCAAAGCAAGATAGTTCAAGCCGTGATTTGTCATAATTGTGATGATTATGGCTTACAGCTCATGAAAACCCCAAGAACCCCAAATCCACAACCTCAAAAAAGTAGATTATTACATGCAATCAATAAAACAAGGATTGTACATAGAACAATATCGGACCTCTGAAAAGTACAAGCATGCATATGTACTCAGTACTTGGTTTGGGCCCCTTTTGCAGCACTTACTGCAATTACTTTTGCACGATATTCTAATTATTCGTGTTTCACCTGTAAGTCTAGGGGGATTGCAAAAGCAGCTGAAGCAAGTCAAATGTGGATCAATTGCAAGTCAACTGCACCTGCAATGAATTCTGAATGATCTCAGAAGCTTCTCAAACTGATGTCTAAAGGTGCCCATACACCTGCCGATTATCGTACGATAATATCGCGGGAAATCCCGCGATCGTACAATAATCGGTAGGTGTATGGAAGGTGTGCGACCATTTCTACTGTACGGTCGCACGTCTTTTGTCTCCCGTGCAGGCTTGAAAACCCACAGAGAATCGTACGATTGTCGGCGGGTTAGTGCCGCTCTCGGGAGACAACTCAGCGGGGCGGGCTTTCAATGATCGCAAGTACGATCTGCCTGTCCAAGATGGGCAGAACATACAAGCTTTTAATTAGCCTACATTCATTGCAAGACAAAAGTCTTGCGATGGTTGTAAGGTGTATGGGCACCTATAGACACACTGCCTTTGTCCATTGAAGCCCATTGACACTAAAACACAGTCAATTTCTATTTTAAAGTCATTATCAGCAAAAGAGTCACACAGAGTACATATAGGAGCTCTTCAAGTCACAGGTATACAACAAAATTACTGCAGTAGAATGTTATGTTTGTGATAAATCCTTTTCATGTCTTGCTAGAGTGACACAAACAGGAGTGCTACAATATAATGTGATATCACAGTAATAATTATGTTATTTAAAGTTAAACAATGCTCCTTACCGAAAATTTGCCTTTCACGCTGGGTTGGTAAATGCCATCAAAAGAACAGTCTTGCTCCCCATGACATGCAGTGAAATTAAATAAAGTAGACACCTTATGCAGGCACTGGACTGGATCTCCTGTCCCTTTAAAACGGACAAATTGATCTGGGTTGTAATTGCCTGGCCGGAATTTGGCTGAACACAGACTTCCGAATATGTGATTCATTGTAAGGTTTACTATGTAGTTACGAGGATAGCATGGATTATCAACATAGGCTTGCTCAGGTATTCCCTAAGCAAGAAACAAAAGCATATATAAAACTAGTTACTGGAAAATATATTCACAGTTCCTCTTGCATATATTGCAGAGAAAAATGCTTTCTTCTAAATTAACACACATTAAAGAAGATTTACAAGAAAAAGTAAAAGACCCTCAGTTTGATTCGAGCCCTTTCGTGTAGTACCATTGAATTGTTGCCACTTCTCAGAAGATCCCTGCTTGATATACTGTAGTAGATAGTGGGTTGTTCAAATAGCTGACTTAGTTTTCGCCCAGACTGACTGATTCAGGAACTGATCTTACAAAGCATTCGTGAACACTTCACTTTTAATACAAATAAGGAAGAGGTTAGTAGCTTCGGGTGGTTAACCCTGGTTTTCCCTCTCTCAATACACATAACACTGCAAGTTAAATATTATTAATATCTATACAGGGTTTGCATGCTAACTGGCCTATGATTTTTGAGTATGGGTATCAGATGCTTTCCAGAGCTTCCACCTTGTTGGAGGATTCTGCTATCATGGATACTACTCTAGATACTTTAGATACTCGACATGTAATTCTTAAAGCTGAAGTGTTGCCCTACACTATAAGTTATTACACTGACCTCCTTTAATACACTGCCTGGCCAAAAAAAGTCACACACTCTAATATTTTGTTGGATGGCCTTTAGCTTTGAATGTGGCACACATTCACCGTGGCATCATTTCAATAAGCTTGTAATGTCACAACATTTATTTCCGTCCGGAGTTACATTCATTGTTCAGCATTGTTCACCAAGACCTTGTAGTGATCATGGCAGAGTCAGACCATCGTGTAAAGTCTTATCCAGCACATCCCAAAGATTCCCAATGTGGTTAAAGTGGACCTTTTAAAATCACATCAGCATGCAGCTCTGAAATAATCTTACATTCATTAGCCAAAAGAAACATATTTTTATTTTACTTACAATTTCTTTTTTTTTCTACTTCCTGGTCCAGATTTGGCACAAATTATGTAATTGTGCCCAAGCATTGCATCCTGGGAAGATTACATCAGCAGAGCATTGCTGGGAATTCTCATTTACAATCTCATGAGATCTCAGGGAAAAGCATTTTCCTCCCCTGAGATGATGTGCATGGTCACATGTCCTGGTCACATGTCCTGGTTACATGTCAGAGTTCCAGGCAGTAAAGAAAGATCAAGCAACCTGCCCTTAAGTTAAAATGGTCACTGTGAGAAGACTAGGAAAGAAAAGAAAAACAAGGTATGCAAAGAACAAAAAGCCTGCAATTATCTAGAATTATGTGTTTGTAGATTGTCATTACTAAACATTTCTAAAGGTGTCTTTGTTGTTATTTTTAATATATGGGTAACGTTCCTTGTTTAATGTTGTGGCCAATCCATGTGTGAAAAGGATGTCTCATTCTCCCTGAAGCACTCTTTCACAATTTGAGCCCGATAAATCCTAGCATTGTCATCTTGAAATATGTCTGTGCCATTAGGGTAATTCAGTATATTCAGGAAGGCAGCTGACCTCATTTTTGGGGACATAACATTGCTGAACCTAAACCTGACCAACTGAAGCAACCCAGATCATAGCACATAGCATAGCATAGCAATGAAATGCTCTTACCTATTTGCTTAGCTAAATCCAGGAGGTTACTTTTTTTATTGGCCAGGCAGTGTATATTACGATGACACAAGCGCCAGCCTGGGAATTGTACAGATTGGTCTTTATTGACTGATCTTTCACAATAATACTGTTCCCTAAAAAATATGTTTGAATGCATGAATCCATAAAAGCAGAGCCATCAATCCCTAGCTCCCAAGTGTCCTTTATTTGGGGCAACTGTCCCTCTAGACCGTTATAAAAATGTACTATTTAACTAAATGTTTTTCCGCACTAAACCTTCCATCCAAGGAAGGTTAAAATGCATTCCCTATTTTGAAACCCTCTAAATAAATGCATTCCCTATTTTGAAACCCTCTAAATAAATGCATTCCCTATTTTGAAACGTCAGTAAAAAAAAGAGTAAGGAAAAAAGCACTTGTGGGTTTAACCAATCACTTTTTGGCATATTAATTCTTCATATTTGGCATACCTGGGGACGTGTCAGGAGTGTGTCCGTTACCTACATACTTTGTTCCCTAAAGTGACATTAAACTATATTTTTTTTTCCTCCCCCCAATGTTAGTGTAAGCACTTACCATAAATGATGTCTCTTAATCTGATCTTCTTTCCTGTAGTTTTCAGCTGTCCCCTCATCGCTGCTGCGGGTCTCCGATCCAGCGCCGACTGCTCTGTGCTTGCTGGCACTTCCTGTCCCACGGAGTCTGCATGTGGGTGCATGCTGTCCATAGACTTACCTTGTGTCTCTCCTCGTGTCCCGGCCGAAAATCTAAACTGTGCATGTGCTCGCCGGGAGCGCGCGATGAAGACCCAGGTAAATTTTAACCTCTTTTAAAGTGTTTTTTCCCCCCAGTTTTTGCATATATCAACTGCTTGCTAGCAGTAGAAATATGCAAAAAAAACAGAGGGTTTAATAACCCTTTAAGGTGTTCCTCTTTCTTATCTTACAAAGTTGGGAGAAGTTTGTGCACATTTTTCTCCCTGGCAAAGCACACACACACATATGCCATATACACATACATATTGTAATACCTGAGCCAGTGATGCCAGCAGACGCTTCTCAGATTCATCTCTGCCATAGCACTGAAAACTGTGAGTGTATACGTTGTATTTATAACCATACAAAGTCACTTCCACTGTGTTGTTTGGGTTCTGTTCAGACTTCTCTGGTATAAAAGATATCTGCGTTGAAGCACCACCCAAATCCAAAGCTCCTGTTGTCTCTGCACCATCAGGATGTACCCATGTACTCCAAATATTTTTCTGAAGAAAGAAAATACAATGGTTGCATGCTCGTTCTGGTATTAATGCTTTATATGAACAGAAAATCATTGAATCAGCTTTCCTTGGCACTAGCAGATGGTATAAGTGGCTCAATGAGGTAAGCACTGGTTTTGAGTAGTTAAAGTATAACTATGTTTTTAAAATGTATTTCAGAATATTTCCCCATCTGTCCCGTCCAGGAACTCCCTGCATGGCTACACTCTGCCTGGAAAGCCTGGGACCTTTTAGTTTTTACATGCCATGGTTTTGGCTATTTTCATCCTGTACCTAAATGAAGTCCTCTTCTCTTGCGTATGCACTGTGTGTAATGGCCCTACTTTGCACACGAGCAAAGCATGACGTATAAGAAACATTGCTTTCAGATAGTTCAAGGCCTAGTGCAGACAATTAACATTTATCAATGAAAGCAGCCCATAAACATGGTTTGGTTAACCAGGCATTGTGTTTGTTTGGTATGTGGGCTATGACTTTTATAGTGTGTAGTGCTGAGGTAGGTCTAGAGAGGCAAGGTATAAATATACTTCATAGTTGAATTCCCTGTGCTCAGCCCAGGATATTTAGAACTCCTTTAAGGGTTTGGGTAAAGGTAGGTGTTATGGCCAGCTTAAGGCCTCGTTCCAACTGGGCGATTTGGGATTCCTGCTGTGTCCCATTCAGATGCGACTGCTATACCCATTCAAGTTAATGACAGGGTGACAGCGGCCGCATCTGTAAGTGGTAGTCCATGTACAATTACATACAGACTGCTGCTGACAGATGCGGCCGCTGTCACCCTTGCATTTACTTCAGTGTGTACAGCGGTCACATCTGAACAGGGACACCTGGCATTCCTGCCACAAAATTCCATAGGTTCTTGCCACAGAAATGCCGGAACGCCCCATATGACTGCAGCCTAAGAATGTAATTCTCGTAAGCTACATCAGCTGTACCATTATAGTCAATACTCTTGCTTTATGCATTTGTAGAATGCCAAAGACTAAAGCTGTCTACACACATTACAGTCTGTACAATTTCTGTACAATCTGCTTTGGCTTTACAGTACAAACAACTATGCGTGTAAAGTTGGCTATACACTGAGCGAATTTCAGCCAGTTCTTGATGAACCAGCAGTAATTCACTCATCGGGTCTGCTGGCTCCTGCCCAACATACTTCAAATGAAAAATGGAAGATGCTGGCAGAAATTAGGCATCTGCCAGCAGCAGTCTGCATGTAATCATACATGAACTGCTCCTGACAGATGCGGCCACTGTCAACCTCAATGGGTACAGTGGACACATCTGAATAAGGACACTGGGATTCCTGCCACAAGAATCTGTAAGTTCTTGCCACAGCAATGCCAAAATGCTGCATGTGTCCTCGTGAATAGAGCCTTGCAATACAAAAGGTATTAGTATTAGGATTTTGATACCATTACTTTGATCATGCTGCTACCCTGTTCTGCAGGTGCAGGAGTGATTTAGGGAGCTGACACAGTGGAGCAAGGAAGCTGATAACCTGCTATGCACAAATATTGCTTTATTTCTGTTATTGGTTTTTGACAATTACTATTTGATAATTATATAATTGTACAACTATAATGATTTACTGAACTATATAAAATCTACTTTTTAAAGTGTATGTAAAATCTAACAATGAATGTCTCCTATTTGCTTCTTTTTGTTCTGCTAAATACCATGTTTCCCCGAAAAGTGAAATCCCTGAAGATGGTGCTAGCCGCAGCTCCCTCCCTCCTGCCCCCACCCGCCCACCAAACCGTTACTGAGCCGAGCGGCTCTTCATCATCCTGACCACAATGCGTGCCGAGCACAGCCCGGGCCCCCCCCCACACACACTGCCAGAAGCCTTTCGATTGGCTGACAGAGCACCCAGAGCGGCTCCCTAGACAGCACCAGAGCGCTAGCCGCAGCTCCCTCCCTAGCCCGCACGCCTGGACGGCAGAGCGGACAGCTGCAGCCAGGTAAGACATCCCCCGAAAATAAGACCTAGTGTCTTTTTTCGTAGAAAAAAAATATAAGACACTGTCTTATTTTCGGGGAAACACGGTATATACAGTAGTTGAAAGCGTTCTGTTATATCAGTTCAATAAGTGAAAATAATTGCCTATTAATTCTGCCAGAAATCTTGTAATATGATATCTTCCTGTGCACAAGGAGGGGCTATGCAGATGAGGAAGGGTGGAGATAAGGGGAGGTATGTGTCCTTTGTAATGAATCAGAAATTAAATAGGCAGGGCTGATACCATATGCTTAGGATTTCAGAGCTCAGAAGACACTGGGGGGAATTTATCGGAACTGAAGCAGACAAACGCTGGAGCACTTGTCCATAGTAACCAATCAGCTTATCTCTTCAGTTTGTTCAATTAAGCTTTGAAAATGAATGATAAAAGCTGATTGGTTGCCATGCACGTTTGATAATTTCCCTTAAGTGTGTTGTCAGCCTAAACAGGAAGGAAAGAGGACACTATTGGGTTAATTTACTAAAGGCAAATAGGCTGTTCACTTATCTAAGTGAAATTGGTGAAAAATTCACTTTGTAAAAAAGCCCAATCACGTGCAAAGAAAATGTAAAACAAAAAATGCATTTTTGCTTTGACATGATTGGATGATGGAAGTCAGCAGAGCTTCATCTCATTTTACAAAGCTAAGTAAGAATTCCCTTGCAAAAAGACCAGCCTATTTGCCTTTAGTAAATCAACCCCAAAATTTCTGGCACATCAGCTGTTATTTTTCTGTACTTGCAAAATGTTTAAAATGGATAAATGATGGAGAAATGTGTATGTACTGCAAATACGGTATATAGTAAATATGTTTTTATTTTATTCTTTTTTGCATTGATATACGTTTTAATGAAAAGTCTGCTTTAATACAAGTGAAATAGCTCCTAACATGTGATGTGTGCCATGTGATGCAAAATATTAAGTTATAGAAAGCATGCAATTTCTTTTTACACACCTCCAAGAAATTTCCCAATAGATAGTTGACTGTAATCCATCCATACACGCCTTCCTCCTGACCAGTTATGATGTGTGCACCTCTAAACTCAACAGGCTGGTTTTGGAAGTAGGTCTCAATACTGGTAAGGACTCCTTGAGCGGCAGTTTCATTTTTTACTCTAAGGGGTTTACAGGAGACAAAATGCTGAGAAACTGGAATGACGGATTTGCAATGGCAGCCATAAACACATAAGGAAGGGCTAACCATTTCTGTTGATAGACTATGAATGTGAAAACATACACTCACCAGCCACTTTATGAGGTACACCTTGCTAGTACCGGGTTGGACCCCCTTTTGCCTTCAGAGCTGCCTTAATTCTTTGGGGCATAGATTCAACAAGGAGTTGGAAACATTCCTCAGAGATTTTGGTCCATATTGACATGATAGCATCACAGGCCCAAAGTGTGCCAAGAAAAAATCGCCCACACCATTACACCACCCCCCCCACCACCAGCCTCCATCCATGCTTTCATGTTGTTTACGCCAAATTTTGACCCTACCATCTGAATGTTGCAGCTGAAATCGAGACTCGTCAGACCAGGCAACGTTTTTCCAATCTTCTATTGACCAATTTTGGTGAGCCTGTGTGAATTGTAGCCTCCGTTTCCTGTTCTTAGATGACAGGAGAGGTACTCTGTGTGGTCTTCTGCTGCTGTTGCCCATCTGATTCAAGGTTCGACGTGTTGTGCATTCAGAGATGGTATTCTGCATACCTTGGTTGTAATGAGTGGTTATTTGAGTTACTGTTTGCTTTATATCATCTGGAACCAGTCTGCCCATTCTCCTCTGACCTCTGACATCAACAAGGCATTTTTGTCCACACAACTGCAGCTCATTGGATATTTTCTGTTTTTCGGACCATTCTCTGTAAACCCGAGAGATGGTTGTGTGTGACACTCCCAGTAGATCAGCAGTTGCTGAAATACTCAAACCAGTCCGTCTAGCACCAACAACCATGTCACGTTCAAAGTCACTTAAATCCCCTTTCTTCCCCATTCTGATGCTCGGTTTAACTTCAGCATGTCGTCTTAACCCCATCTAGATGCCTAAAAGCATTGAGTTGCTGCCATGTGATTGGCTTATTAGCAATTTGTGTTACCAAGCAATTGAGCAGGTGTACCTTATAAAGTGGCCGGTGAGTGTATGTGCTGAAACTGTGTTTAAAGAAAGACGGCATCCTATAAATTATACCATAACACCTTCAAACCAAATGAATCACTCACCGGAGAAGCCTCATTCCAGCAGTGGCTCCCAAATATGCCGGAGTGCTGTTTAGCTGATTATGTGGTATCACATCTATTACTTTCTTCATACAATTATCTATATTCTCAGCAACTTTTTCAGGTTCAGCAGCATAACTGGAGATGCCAAGGCCTGAAGACATAGCAAATTACAATGTTAGTGTAATATTAATATTGTGCAAAGTTCATTTATTTCACTAATGCAACTTAAAAGGTGAAACCAATATATAAGATAGACTCATTACATGCAAAGCAAGATAATTCAAGCCGTGATTTGTCATAAATGTGATGATTATGGCTTACAGCTCATGAAAACTCCAAGAACCCCAAATCCACAACCTCAAAAAAGTAGATTATTACATGCAATCAATAAAACAAGGATTGTACATAGAACAAATCGGACCTCTGAAAAGTACAAGCATGCATATGTACTCAGTACTTGGTTTGGGCCCCTTTTGCAACACTTACTGCAATTACTTTTGCACGATATTCTAATTATTCGAGTTTCACCTGTAGCATATGCTGTCTTCTTTTGCTATGGGCTATAGTTAAGCCTTGTATGGCTACTTAAAATTAACCTATGCCCATATCTGCATGTTAAAGTAGTAACACATAGTAAACAAGCAGTAAAAGCACTCCTATACCTCTGTACCTCTAGGCATTTTGAAGAAATTAGTTTTCAGAGTGCACACTGAAATCTTAACTTTTTTCATTGAGAGACAGCCTGTCAGCCTAATAATGTACACACTATGTGGTTCTAAGCTGTTTAAAGCTGGTTGCAGTTGGTTTCAGAGGTGAGCGAAGGCTTGTTTCAAAGTGCTTTTACTGCTTGTATGTAAAGACTTTAGTGGGCATGACCTGGGCACAGATTCACTTTAAGGGCCATGTCACATATTCTGACCCCGATTGTTGTATTAGCGATTTATCCCTTGCTGAGACCTCTATGCCTGGCCTGTATAAGCAGATATAATCATAGCGGACAATCATTATCAGATATCTGAACTCACCAACTACCTTTTCATCGTGAATTGCTTTATTCTATACAGCAGACAACGGGATACAGCAGATAAATGAATAGATAGTATTTTAAGGTCAGAGATGGTAATGTTTCCAAGCATGCATGCAGAACAATATGTGGCCATGTTACAGTCAGCCATGACACCAGACGACTACTTGGAGAAGAAGGGCGGTACATTACACACAAGGGGAGGGAATGCAGAAAAACATGGTGCAATAACCAAAACGCCCACAAGCTGGCAGTATAATAACCAGCTATACAATACCAAGGATAGTGGCTTAAGGAAATTTAACTATGGGGTCTATTCACAAAGCTGCCGAGGGCAGCCGAGTGAATGACCGATCAGAAGTGAAGTGAGCCGAACACTGTTCGGCTATTCACTTCAGGCTGGTACGGCTGATTTCAGCCGTATATCGGCTGAAATCAGCCGTACATCGGCTTGCTTCGTGTGGCTTCGAAACAGCCGAACATGCTCAGCATGTTCGGCTGATTCCGTACAGCACCCCCTCGGTTCTCCTGAACCGAAGGGGTCCTGGTGCCGAACCTAGCCGAAGGATCGGCCGAAGCTACGGCCAGATCCTTCGGCAGCTTTGTGAATAGACCCCTATGTGATTCTCATTTCACATTAATATGAAAATTAACTGTGGGTTGCAATGTGTCATATTTTTATGCAATTATTGTGACAGCACATCACATGTCAATACTGTATCTCGTGACAAAAGTCTGCTAAAACTCAACTTACACTTTTAGATTTACTCTCTTTCTTCTAGAACAAGGTATATGTTGTTTTGTTGCTGCTCACCTGGCTGCTAGCAAATACTTAGAACTAGGGATGTCCCGATACCGATGCTAGCATCGGAATCTATTAAGCAACTACCGTATATATTGCCTGCACTGTATTAGCAGTATATACTCTATATGTACTACAGAGTACATATAGAGAACACACAGCTAATACAGTGCAGACAATACATTCACAATTATACTCTGCTAACATGAATGGATTAAATGATCTGTATGTAGCCCTGTACTAGGGATCATTTAACCCATACATGTTAGCAGAGGATAATTGTAAATGTATTGGTGCAGGCACTCTATATGTACATGTACTATATACTACATAGTACATATATCATGCACTGCAACAATACATTTCCAATTATCCCCCGCTAATATGAATGGGTTAAATGATCCGTAGTACATGATATGTAGCCCTGTACTACGGATCATTTAACCCATTCATGTTAGCAGTGCAGAATTTTATATCTATATGTACTGTACATATACAGCACAAATGTCCCGTACATTGCAGCAATAGATTTACAATGATCCCCTGCTAACATGAATGGGTTAAATGATCCGTAGTACAACTACATGTTATGTACCATTGTGTACTATGGATCATGATTTAACCTATTCATGTTAGCAGGGGATAATTGTAACTCTATTACTGCAGTGTACTGGACGTATGTGCTGTACATGTATTATGAATCATGATTTAACCTATTCATGTTTTCAGGGCAGAATTGCGAGCGCCTCCCACAAGCTGAGCACCGAGATGCGATGCAGAGTTCCTGCCCAGCGCCGACTACAATAGGCACCGCGTGAAGCAACAGGGATCGGAGTGAAACTGTAAGTGAGAGAAGCTGGGACGGGCTGGCTGTAAATCTATTGCTATAGTGTACTGGACGTGTGTAATGTAAATGTAGTACATATATACAGCATACACCTCCACTACACTCCAGCAATAGAGTTACAATTCTCCACTGCTTACATGAATAGGTTAAACCATGATCCATAGTACAGAACATGTAGTTGTACTATGGATCATTTAAAGTCACCTGTCCCTTTAAGAAAAAGTATCGGCAAGTACATGAGGGGATGTACTTGTACTTGTACTTGGGCCTGAAAAAAGTGGCATCGGGACATCCCTACTTAGAACGGTTACAAGCAGTGACGGAATGACTACCCCTAGTAGTTTCACCACAGCTGGAGTGCCAAAGTTGCCTACCCCTGAAGTAGACAATAATCAGCTCCTGCAAACATACCAGAAACCTCTGCACATGTAATTGAAGATTAGGGATGACCTCAGGTTTGGGCCGAACCAGGTCCAGACCCTAAGCTCAACTGAGCACAGGACTACATGAGCCTCCTGCCCAATCAGCTGACCACAAACAAAGGGGTGGGATGCTTGTGCTGATGTCATTCACCTAACATGGCCACATGGCCATATTGGGTAAATGTTGTCACTGCACCCCGCCCCTTTTCTTATGTCAAGCTGCAGACAGGGATTTTGCTTACTCCTTTACCCGCAGCTGAATGGGCAGCACGGAAGGATCTACGGTCCCGTAAATCATCAAGTTCTATACACATTGTACAGAGGTGAGGATGCTGAGGAACATTCAATTGCTGCAGCATAGGAGACAGGCTTCAGAGACCAGAGAAGCAGGGAGCCGGCTCAGCGGTTCAGGTGAGTATAACTTTTTTTTAATACCTAGACAAAAATGAGCAGTTAACCCTTGCAGTGCAGGGGAGCCACACTGCAAGGGTTAATAAAAGTTTTGCCTGGAGTTCTTCTTTAACCCTCAACTGTGAAAGCAGTGCATGGAAAGGCTAGTATACAGACTGCACAGGAGCGGAGGGGGTAAGTCTGGCCATACAGTGGAGAAGCTCTGTCAGTACAGTTCCTTGAGAGGTTTTTTGCTTCTCTTGATCTATAAAAAAAAGAATTCCTTGGTTTGACTAAAGAGGCTTAGAACAGTTTTAGTAGATAAGCTGAGAGAAGAGTATGTGTATGTACGTTGCTGTTTATTAACAAATATGCTCCCACTCTGTGTGTCTCAGGAAAGACAGGGGAGTTATCTGCTCCCTTGTCATCACCTATACACAAGCCCACATACCCAAGAACCAGTCCACAGTCAGACAGGGTTATTCACAAAAGGGTGAAGAGTTTGGAGAAGGCAGGAGAAGTGAACAATCTAGGACAACATAGCTGAACTGGAAAGTGAGCTGAATTGGAGAATTTTTCCAAATCGGCTATTTTGGCCTAGATTGTTCACTTCTCCTGCCTTCTCCAAACTCTTCACCCTTTTGTGAATAGCCCTGATAGTCTTTAGGCACGCAGCTCATAGGAAATGCAGGGCAGCCTACATCTGTAGGAAATGATGTAGGGTGCCTCAGTGGATCCCACCCCTCCCAACACAGAGGCTGCAGGATTATATTAGCTATTGTGGTGATATCACAGGGTCTTAAAAAATAATAAATCCAGGAACAAGGTAATAAAAAGCACTGATGATGATGATGGTAGACATGGGAAAAGAGAGGTTTCAGATTAATGACAACTGCTGCCCAGAGACGAGCTTTAAAAAATACTAACGTTCACACTGTCAAAATAATTTGATTTTTTTTTTGCATGTAGAGACAAATAGTTTGCAGGAAATATATTTCTCCTTGAATTACGATAATGTTAATTTCATTTAACTGAAATTTCTTTCCATGTAATTTGCTATAATTAACAGTATTATGAAAAAGGTCAATATATTGCCCGGGGTATATTTCACACTGATGAAAATGTACTGTGTGGGGCGTGGCCTGAGCCGCTGAACATGGCAGACGTGTGCTGATTCAGCTCCTCTTCCCCTGGGCACCTGTCGCCGCTTTTTGCTAGCTATCATCATCGGACCAACCCCAAACCGTCCCCACTACGATCCCGGACTCGTTCTCTCCCCCTCATGGGCAGGAAAGACGCCTATTCGCAACGTACCCGCAAATCCACACGATCTTCGGCTGCACGCCGGACACAGGCCGCAACCTCACCGAGAACAACGGCTGCCACGCCTGACAAAGGTGCGATGGCCTCCTCTCCTCTGTACCCGGAACAGCCATCACCATCGGGGACCCCCTCTGACTTGCTTGCCTCCTCTCCAAGTAGCTCAGTCGCTCGATCCCCGGCCCCGGTCCCGGCCATCGCCGACTTCCATCTGCGTGATGCCCAACTCCTAGACCGGTTTAAAACCATGCTGCAGGCCGAATCACCCTTGAGTCACCGTTCCGCTGGGTTCACACCTATTGTTGTACGCTGCCCGTTACACGGGCATTCTGTTGCTCACCCACCAGAATGTTTCTGATGTTTATTTAAGTTTCTTGTATCACAAAAACTAATAAAACATATTGAAGAGAAAATGTACTGTGTATACACTTTCTATGTTTTGTCATGTTGAATTAGGGAACTATGGATGGTTTTGTAGCAATGACAACATAATTGCATATTTACCATTAACATTGCACTTGTAGGTCTGGCTCACCACTCCAGTATTGTTTTCTTTCTCTGCAGGCCACTGGTAAACATAGACTGTTGTTCTTGAGGATCCTGCATCCAACACTATGCCATACTAAACATGAAAACAAATAAGCAAGTTTAGTTTAATAATAATACATAATGGCATAAAATATTTAAAACAAAGTACTTTGGGCTTATTTATCACTGCCTGGAGGGACACTTTCAGTGCTGTCCTTAGGACTACGACAGAATGCATTTTGAACACATTTTTAAAAAATATATTTCTCAGAACCACAAAGGATATACATCTACTTTTTGTGCACCAAATGCCTTTGCAAGTCCAAATATTACCTTTTAAAAGTAATAGTGACATCATCACTGTGGAGAGCTGGGGGAGGGCCAATCAGGACCTCCCACTACAGTCTGCCTATCAAAAACTACAGGGGGTGGATACAAGACCAGTCACCTTACTCAAGGATTGAGAGCATCAGTAACTGGTCTTTATTACAGGAAATTCTTGCACAGAGGCAAAGTGCAGGAGTTGTTTCATGTTGGATTTATTTACAGATCTGGAAGTAAAATGCAAATGACACCAAGATTCTAATAAGAATACATAACTCAATTGTATTTAGAAATGTATTGTTTTGCTCAGATTTGAGCTTCAACTACAGGCTCAGAGCTCCTCTCACAGGTGACACTCCTTTGCCAAATGGAAGCTTTTCTATGTTGTATATTATGCTTTGTGTTAATATACTTGTCTTTTTATGCCTTCAGGCTGGTCACGTGACACACAGGCGCCTCTTCTTCCCCAGGAGTGTGAAGTCCTGGCAGATGCAGAGTGATGACTTCAATGCCTTTCTCTGCACAAATTCATTTTGATTAACTGGTGCTGTAGGCAATCTACATTAAAGGAGAACTATGGGGTTAGGGCTTTTCCCCATAGTTCTCCTTAGGGTAACAGGATGACACAAACTACATCCTTCCGTCACCCTAAGCTCAGTATACGCGAGCTACAGCGCGCGGTATACTGAGACGCCGCAGTATACCGCAAGCTACAGCTCGCGGTATGCTGAGACGGTGCAGCTGAAGATCTGTGACAGTCTCATTGCCACAGGTCGGCTAGAACTATGAGGTGAGTGAAAAGCACTCACCTCATAGTTCTCCTTTAAATGCATTTTACTTTAATTATATTAGTATTTTCTTATCCGCCCAGCTGCGTGAGTGACAGCTGGTTCTGCCTATCTAGAGGCAGAGCCAGCTGTACCCGCCCCCTCCCCCGTCCGTTCCGCCAGTCAGCGCTGGAGGATCAGAGTGGGGAGGAGGGAATCCAGTGCAGTTGTAAAGAAACGGACGGACGGCACTGCAGCATTGGCGGGTTGCCGTCTCCAGACGGCATTTTTTTTCTGCTCGCGCGCGCCCCCTAGCGGGCGCGCACGGGCAGAAATGACCCGACCAATGAAAACACCCGTTGCCGGGTGTTTCACATATAGACGATTGGCGGCTCTATAGCCTGCCGATCGTCTATATGTGTTCGTTTTTTCAGCCGCCCCCCTGCCGGCGCCGGTTTTCTCTGCTTCTTTTGGGGTTCACAGGGGACATTAGGGGTCCTGGAGACCCCTAATGTCTCCATAAAGATGACCTGTCAGTGTGCCTTTTCTAATATTATGGGGGATTGTTATCCCCCTATATAATAGCAATAACAATAAGTGCAAAAAAATGCATATATAAATTAGTAAAAAATTAAAAAAAAGATGGTGCTACTAAATTTGTAGGCCCTGCGATAATTGCGCAAATGTTTCTCAAGCTAATATTAAACTGATAAAAATACACAATTCAATTGATAAAGCACACTAAAATCAGTATCAGCGCACAAAAAAAAAATACAGAGTCCTCAAATTTCTTTTTCTGCAGCCTCAGCTCTCAATGACTGGAAAGCACTCCGTACAGAGGCTTCCCATTCATTCAGAAACTGATGATAGTAAAATATTACTATCAAACAGTTTATGAATGGGGAGGAGCCTCTATAGTGAGTGCTACTCCCCATTCAGAAATTCAGAAATGAACAGGAAGTGATGTAAATCACAGCCTGTTCATTCATAACTGGGGACACATAGTAGTATGGGAGTTATTCACAATGGGGGTTATGCGGCCCCAGCACCCCTCTGGTTCAGTTCAGTTCAGTAGAACGGAAGGGCTGCTGTACGGGCTATTCACTATAGCCCGTACAGCTCTCGAAGTTGGCTGAGCTGCTCAGTCGACCTGAAGGCATAAGCTTCGACTCGACTGAGCCGACGTGAAAGCCGAAGCTAGCCATTGGCCGGCCAACAGCCTGCTACTGACAGCTGGGCGGAGCCAGCTGTCATCTCACAACTGGCTCCGGCCACTTGCAGAGACAGATCAGCGTCCTTGGTTACCAGGTAACCAGGGATGCTGATCTGTTATTACACTGAGAACCCGGCGTAATATCACGGCGGCTCCGCCGGGTTCTTAGTGTGTAATGACAGTCCAGGGTCCCCCGGTTACCTAGTGACCAGGGGACGCTGAACTGTCATGAGAGCTTGTCGGAGCCAGCTTTGATATCACCGCCGGCTCCGACAAGTTCTCATTGGAATGACAGCTGGTCCTGGCCAATAGAAAACAGTTGGGTGGAGCTAGCTGTCACTGCTAGCTCCACCCAATCATTTTCTCCTTTTTTTCCTACTTTTTCTATTCTGCTCGGTACCACCGAGCAGAATGCCGCTCAGCGGCATTCGACAATTTACTCACTGCTGTTCAACCCCTATGAGAATAGGCAGAACAGCATTCGGCAGCTGTGTGAATAGATCCCTATGTGTCCCCAGTTATTTACAAAAACTGTAGTGATCAGATAAAATCACTCCGGTGTTTGTGCTGCACATGAAGGATCGGTAAATATCAATTATATTTATCGATCCTCCATTCGGCCACGCACAGAGCCGCTGTCATCCGGAAACTGACAGGATGACAGCGGCTCTGTTCTTCTCACCGTTCAGCCATCCTGAAACTTGCGGCTTCTCCCCGCCAGACGCAAAACTGTAAATAAGCGACTTATGTTAAAAATAGTTTTTGCGCTGTGTTGGTTATTTGTGTTGTTATTTAATTGTGTTAATTAATGTTTGTATAATTATTATAAATTGTTATTATTATTATTTGTGTTGTGATAAAATGATACAGGCGTATATTTAATTGCAACACAAGGTATCACAACTCATGGCAATGCGTCACAAAGCTTTGCCATGCGCTGCCACAGTTAAATGTTTTTTTTAAAGAAAAAGAAAAAAAATCATGCACTGCTATGCATTCTAACAACGCACTGCAGCGCATGTGCATTGCGTACACCACAATATGGTGCATGTGTATGTTTTGTGTGTGCGGGGAGGGAGTGGGGAGGCAGGGGTTGTGGTTTCTTTTTTTTTTTTACACCCCTGACATTTCCCTTTTGAAATAGAATTGAGGACACAGAGTCCTCAATTTATTTTTCTGCAGCCTCAGCACTCAGTGAATGGGAAGCACTCAGTACAGAGGCTTCCCATTCATTCAGAAACTGATCATTGTAAAAAATATTTTACTATCACCAGTTTCTGAATGGGGAGGAGCCTCTGTAGTGAGTGCTTGTCCCCATTCATAAATTCATGAATGAACAGGAAGTGATATAAATCACAGCCTAGTCATTCATAACTGGGGACGGTTATTTACAAACACTGGAGTGATCAGACGATCACTCCGGTGATTGCTCTGTACGCGTCGGACCAGTAAATATCACTGATATTTACCGATCCTTCGGCCGGGACACACACAGCCGATGTCATCCGCAAACTGACAGGATGACAGCACCTCCATGTTTCTCACCGCTCGGCCATCCTGACATTGAGGCTTCTCCCGGCCAGCCGCCGCTCACTCCTCTGCCCCTTGTGGAGAAAGGGGCACCGAGACAAGCCAGGACATGTCTGCTGTTTCCCTCCATTGTAGCCTCTCCAGAACAAAGGACACATGAGAGGGGGCGGGGGGTTAGTTGCTGAACAACAGCCTGTGTACTCCCCCTTCCCTCCCCTCTCATGCCGGCCCCTCCCGGGACCTTTGTAAGTGTTGGTGGGAAGGCTGCATGGGCTCTTCCTCACTGACTGGTGGACTAGAAGCTGCGCTGAGGCCGGTCTCTGTCTGTGGATTCAACCGAATATGGACTTAACCCTGTCTGTTCTGCTCCACTGCTGGGATCTGTTGTTCTACCCTTACTGGATGTACTCACACGGTGCCTTGTTACCTGTTGGATTACCTCTTGCTGCACCTCTGACCCCTGGACTACTAGCATTGTGACTCTGGACCTACTCCTTCCTTGGCCCGTTGCCTACCTTCTGGGTTGACCCTCCCCGTGGCCTGCAATCCCCCAGGACCTAACCCCGGCCTTTGTACCCTTGCTTTGTATACCTGACTTCCCCAATAAACACCCCGCACGCCGGGTTCCGTGTGATTTGCCTCTGTGTACTCTCTCTGCGCTCCTAGTTTGTCACAACTGGTTGGCAGCGGCGGGACGAGAACACAGGAGATGGCAGATGAGAGCACAGGAGATGGCAGATGAGAGTCTGCACACCAGGGACACAATGGGGGCCCCAGAATACCGAAATTGGACTTCAGCAGTCGACAGGAGAAGGCAATGGAGTTGGGTCTCACCCCCTACCGGCGATTTTTCTTCGGATCCCCGCTGCCACAGGCCCTACAAGCGGGGGACAGAAGTGGGGATCCAAGGAGTCTCTCATCCCTGCCTTAAGCGGCTCCAGGCAGGGATGAGAGACTCCAGATGCCGGCGGCCGACAGCAGCGGTGCCGGCGGGGCGCCCGGTATTTTTGCTAATAGCGGTCATCAGCGGCTTGTGAGCCGCTGATGACAGCTATTAATTTGAAGGGGACAGTCAGGGGAACATTCTAAGGTTCAGGGTCGCTAACACGACCATGAGATTATACTAGAACTGTAAATGCCAGGTCCATACAGCATACGGCCTTGGCCAGCCAGGAACACTTTTGTTCCTCCGTATGCCGTACGTCCTTGGCAGGGAAAGGGTTAAACTGTCAATCTTTTTTTCCAATAATAAATCCAGATCAACAAATATAAATTGCCCAACAAAGTATTTATGTAAATGTTTTGCCCAAGCAGTTACATTAATCATGTTTACAAACAGTTGGACCCAACTCTCCCAGCTCAGCTACCCTGAACTTCCTGTACAGTACAAGATTACAAGGGACAGAGCAGACTCCAGGAGCTGTCCATCTATTGGCTTGGAGCAGGAGGAGTGGGGAGCTAGGGGTGGCTTGCTTTGTTTTGCCTGTATATTTTTGGAGACGCACACAACTTACCAGCACACAAAAAGGTGGCTACATAGGACTCTGCAAGTGAAAGAAGCCACCCTAAAACAGGATATCAGGGCCAGTGCTCAGGGGACCAGCTGATTCTGCAAAAAACTAAAACTTTTAAACATCAAGGAGCAGCAGCCATTGTGAGTGATTTAATCAGCTTTTGAAGTAACTTAAAAAACCTTTTGACTTTAATATCCCTTTAAGAGAAACTTCAGATGAACTATCAGTCAGAATCAGACTGACTAGAGCCTGGCGGCTCCTAAATTTTAAGGCCTCATTCACACTGTAATCGGCCCGCACGTACAGCTCTGTGCTGCGTGCAGGCCCGTATCGGCTCCCGGGAAGAACAGGTGCTGCGTGTGATTAGTATGCAGCCCCCCTCCTTCTCTATGGGACTACGTGGCTGTATGCCCCGCTATGGAGCTCTGATACATTTGTATTCCTGACCTGGCTTGAGCCGGTGGGGAACAAGATGTACATGCACGTCTGTTTAGATCCGGCTGCCCATAGGCTAACATCGTGCTTCCGATCCAGTCCACCTGAAAAACTGACAGGCGGATCTGATCGGAATACCCGTCTGAAAGGGGCCTTCATAATTGCTAGATTAAATAATAGATTCTTAGATTAATGCAAAGTAGGTGGGAAGAAATATAGTCACAGACCTCTAGCTGTACTTTCTCCATTTCACTGGAGACATATTGCCACATTTATTGAAACATGGGGGATGATTTACTAACCTAAACACACGCACGCACTAGGTGCGTGTGATTTTTACACAGCAAAACGTATTTATCAACCAAAAAGTCTCTAAAAGCATATTTCCACTAATGCCATATATGCAAAAATCATACACATGATGCATATATAATGCTGCTTCACAGTTTAGACATAAATGGTTAGCTCATGCATTTACATTCCTGCATTCATCAACGCAAGCAACACAATGTAGAGCTAATTTACACAACATCACATTGCAATTCATGCAGGGCTTTGCACAACACACCTGCTGGGTGTGTACACACTACAAAGGTGTCTAGATTCCACCAATAGATCATGCTGGGAGGGAACACACTACAGAGGTGTATACTTGTTCGTGGCTTATAAGGTTAGTAAATCAACCCCATGGTATCAGCCTGATTATTCAGATACTGTATATTGGTGCTCATTCTGCAAATACTCAATGTTCAGTTTGGTCTGAAATAGACATACAGTTTACTTTATCTTCAAAAAAACCTTTGATTTTTACATTACAAACAACAACTTTTCATATGTCTTTCGTTACATTCTATTGACTTTTACATTCATGGCAAATAATGTTTTAGGTGAAGTAGTTTTTTTTACCATTCCTTACCTTTAGACCAGGAGAAATGGCCCGCTCATGGTGAATCTGAACATAGGCAATGGCAATAATAACTGATACACTGATTAACAAAAATAGGACAGAAATAACAAGAGATATTTTCATTTTCAAAGGCATCCCAACATCTGAAATGACACAGATAAATAATAATAAACAAAACTATAAAATAACAAATAATAAAAGCAAACATTTTATAAGTACAAAAAATCTGATCTGAAGGTAATTAGATGACCATCTATGCCCAGCTTAAGAAGAAGAATAACACCTTTTATTTCTGTACAATAAGGGCTCCTTGCATTGGTGGCTCAAAGCTAAGCGCAACAAGACAAAGAAGCACTTTAATTTCTATGTTCACAACTGAGCATTTTCTTTCGCATTTTGTCGCGCAAAGTTTCTCATTGATGTCTAAGAGACCAATAAGTGCTGTAATCTGCCAAAAAGTAGCTCATGTACAGGTGTTTCTCTGCTTGTGACAAAACGCTCATGTGTGAACAGTAGCCATATATGATGGAAAGTTTAGTGTGGAGCATTGAAGAGCTGAGACTTCAAGTCAGGCTTCAAATCGCTCAGGTGTAAATGGAACCTTAGGCCCCTTTCACATGGGTGGTCAGATAAGTTCCGTCTGTCATGGCTTGCTCACACCAAATGCGGTGTGTTCCGTTTCCACTGCAAACACAAAAAATAGAGCAATCAGCATTTTTTGCGTTTGCAGTGAAATGGAACACAGGCAAAGGAGTGGACAAATTAATATCCCACTTTCTTTCCCCACTATTTTCAGTCCTACCCACTATAAAATAGATTGGTAAAATGTGGAAATCAACTAAAAGGTTATTGGGTATTCCCGCATTTACAAAATATACTCCAATATGGCATAATGGGGATCTATATGAGGTAAACAAAATTTAGGGATTTGGAATGTGGAAGAAAAGGGGAATTTGTCATTTTTGGACCCCTAAAGGTGGAGTACTGTATGAAGGTGGCTATAACAAGGGCAATGTTTGTTGCTCGTCGTAGTATAGCCTCCAGGTGGATTTAAGTAGCACCTCCAACAGTGGAGGAGTGGAAGAAGGAATTAGATCGAGTGGTTGATTTCGAGGGAATTATGTTTAAGCATAGCGGTAATATGGATACATTTGGTAAAATGTGGGATAAATGGATTGAATATAGTAAGGGAGTCTGTTTATAACATCTGATTCGTCTGATATTAGTATGGTGTGCAGGAATGTATGATATGTACACTGGTATCTTGAGGAATTGTATAATGTTGGTTTTCGAGGGTGTTTTTTTTTGTTTGCTGTTTTTTTTGTCTTGTTTTGGGGGGGGGGGTTCTGTGCTGTCATTTTAATATGTCATTGTTGATGTAAAATGTTTGTTATGTAATCTTAAAAATTAAAAAATTAAAGTAAAAAAAAATATATGGTAAAGTATGAAGAAAAGACATATGAGACAAATATTATTTCTGTATAGGAGTTCATCCAGCCAACCACATTATTAAGTCTGCAGGTCTATTAATTCATATTTTTTAATTGGTGTTGATTAATGTACATTGCTAAAAAAGGTATTTTCTGTATTGGGTTTCCAAGGCCTTCTTAAAGGAGAACTATGGGGTCAGTGTTTTTCCCCATAGTTCCCCCCTCGGGTAACGGGAGGACACAAACTAGCGTCCTCCCGTTACCCTAAGCTCAGTATACCGCGAGCAGTAGCTCGCGGTATACTGAGACGCCGGAGCGGATTCCGACATGGATGTCGGGATCCGCCCAGCTGCGTGAGTGACAGCTGGCTCTGCCTATCTAGAGGCAGAGCCAGCTGTACCCGCACCCCTCCCCCGTCCGTTCCGCCACTTAGCGCTGGCAGATCGGAGCGGGGAGAGGGGAATCCAGCCCCTCCCCCTGTCACGGCAGAGAGCCGTGACAGGATCGAGTGGTGAGCGAACCCGGTATGTGTTCGCTCACCTCCCTATCTACTGAGCCGACCTGTGACAGTCTCATTGTCACAGGTCGGCTAGAACTATGAGGTGAGTGGAAATCACTCATCTCATAGTTCTCCTTTAATAAGTGTATTCAGAATGCCTGTAAATTACATTTAAAAAAACATTTGCTCCAGAGCCTCTGTCAGTGTCGGGAGGGCATTATAGAATACCACTCATGAAACATGATTTCTACAAAGCATCACTGGATTGATGGCTTTTGCCTGCTGGAGTAACTGATGTCACAGCCAAGATGACAGCGCCCAACAGCAGTCTGAGTGCAGTTTTAACTTTTGCACAAATGTAGACTAGCCAGGAAAATTGCTATAAAAAATAAGCTAAATGCTTTTACTGTGCTATGAAAATATTGATTATAACAGAACAATTAGAGGGCAGGGTCTCTTCAAGAATAATAATTTGAAATTAAGCACATGTGCAAATCTGGAAGTGCTTTTATTTCCATAAGAAGATGTATAAAAGATATGCTTGTAGCTGGCAGCTAATGGTTTAGACTTGGGGGGAAAAAACATTAAAATTCAAATGATGTGCATATCCATATTCACCCAAGGGGACTTAAGAGGGACCATTTAATTAGGACACATATATTTCATATTTACCATAAAGATAAGTTAGATGCCTGTTAAAATGCCTTTAATTATGGATTCTGACAATTAACTTTCACCATGATTGCTGTGTTCACTCATGTATATGAGCCACTACGCTTCAAATTCAATTACGATGAACAATAATATAAATCTTTTAATGGCTAAATAGGTATTCTACACAGTGAAGTCTCAGATAGGGAAAGTGAGTCGGGTGTATAAATTTGACCTGTGGTCCTCTAGCTATGGTTAGTGTGGCAGCCAAAAAAGTGTATGTTGCATCTCTGGTACTTAGGTATAAAAGCTAAGAGGACAATTGGACCTGGAAGTGCACAATTGGGGACTTTAAAGAGTATTTCCACATTTGCATTCAAATTTGAGAAACCCCCTCTTTATGTTTGCTATGTGTTCCCATTTGCATAGCATACCAAAAAAATTATTTGAACAAAGATTTCTTAGCTTTAAGCTTTTTCTTTGGAGCAGATTATACATAGGACTCTACGGGCTGTTTTTAGTGGTTAGAATAGATGTCTGTGAGCTGACTTTTTTAAGTTCATTAACATACAATCCCATGATAGACTGTAACTTCAATACAAATTAGCTAAGTAAACATGAGATTGTAATTCATCACGGGAGTGAGCTTGGAGCGGTGGCTACTTTACAGCACACAGGGACCATGGGAAACAAAAGTAGCAACCCTCCAGAAGGAAGGACAGTGTCAGCACCAATTCAGAGAAGATTTGAGGATCTACAGCCGAGTGATACACAAATAAGCTACATTTTTGTTAATAATTAATGTACTTGAATGCATTTTTAAGAATTAACTCCCCAGCTTAATATCAATGTAAGCACTGAATGTATGCTACTTTGTAACACAATGTTGAAAAATATAGCCATGGATAGTTGCTCACTTAAAGCTAAAATATAGCCATGGATAGTTGCTCACTTTAAGTGAGCAACTATCCATGGCTATATCTTAGCTTTAAGTGTTATTAAACCCTCAGGGTTTTTTTGCATAGATCTACTGCTAGCAACAAAACATTTTAAAAGAGGTTAAAACTTACCTGTGTCTTCGCCCCACGCTCCCGTCCGAAAATCTGGAGAGACACAAGGTAAGTCTATGGAGCAGCGTGCCCCCGCATGCAGACTCCGTGGGACAGGAAGTGCCAGCAAGCACAGAGGAGTCAGCACTGGATCGGAGACCCGCAGCAGCACTGGAGTGACATCTGAAAACAACAGGAAAGAAGAAGAATTAAGAGACATCATTTAAGGGAAGTGCTTATACTAGCATTGGGGGGAGAGAAAAATGTATACTTTAACCACCTCCTGGTGGTCCAGTCTCCTGGATGCGGGTGGGCATCTTTAGACGTCCTTTAAATGCCCGCGCATTTTTTTATTTGAAAAAGCCAGTATAAAGAAAAGAAAGTGGTAAAAAAAATTAACTAGTCATTTTGTGTATTAATTCTTCGTGGACTGTGTAACTTGGGGCATGGCACACGTGTACCAAGCCATCATACTTTACTTCTTTTTCTAATTTTGGGAAGCTCAGAGGTTCGATAATCCTAGTTTGTATCTACAACACCTGTGCCTATGCAATTTTGTCATTTATTTGTGCATATGGATATGTTTTCTGCTCATAGGAGAAGTTACTGCCATGGAGCGTGATTTTAGAAATAATTTAGTATTGTGCTTGTGAATTGTTGTTAAAGCCATTGGAGTGTTTTGGAAAAGATTTTGCTATCTATGGTTCCTTGTGGAATGAAGGCTCCCTGACCTACAGGAGAGAGCCTTGACAGCCAACGCATCCCAAGAGCATGGACCAGGCCTTACTCTTAGACAGGGTCAGGGAGATGCTTCACAGGGGGGAAGCCGACCAGCATTTTACCTTCCTAGATGCTGCCCAGGCATCTACTCCTCCTATCTCTCCTCTACCTGTACTGATTCAGAAGTGCTGTCAGCAGCAATCTAGGTCGCCCACGTGCCTCAGCCCTAGCCTTAATGGCCGCGCTACTAGAACTAGATGCGGCGCTTGGTGGAGCAATACCGGAGCCCCCAAGATAATTTTTTTCCGTGGATATTATTAATTTCATCACATCTACTATGACAAAATCTCTATTTATTTTACACCATGCTAGTAACATTTTTTAAAGTCCATAACTGGTCCACTCCACCTTCCGGAAGTGAAGACATCTGCACCACTGGCTGCTTTTCTAGCCACCCCTCTTCATGACATCATAGTACATTGCACTAGATTCTTCCAGAACTGTGAGGACTACACAGATGGACAGCCAATAGGAAGTATCTATATCACCTGTGGCAATGTGGGCACCTGTAGAAGGATGCTCCCACTCTGCAGTCCAGAAGATAGAAAGCTTGAGACCTGGTATGTGACATCGCCACAAATTTCAGTAAGTATTTGGGGTTTTCTGTGTGGTGTTTTGTTTTTATCTATAATCTGGTACTCTACATATGTAATCTTTTGTTGACCTCCTTTTGCTGAAAAACAAATGGTTGTATACATTGGCTTCACTTTCCTTAGCTGAAGAAAACCTTTCTATCGCTACATAGTATTTGAGGTTGAATAAAGACATTAGTCCATCAAGTCCAACCTATTAGGAAAGACACGCTAAGACATCCTTTTCAAGTATTTCAGGAAGTGTATTTTTATGTAAATTTATGTGTACTGCCAAGAAACTGTTCTTCAGTACTGAACATCATTGAAAAAAATTTACTCTGAAAGGCAAGGTTGTCTTAAGTCATTGGAATATTTCATTTTATTTACATTTTTTTTCCATTCATTTCATTACAGACCCATGTGTCCTTCTAAACAAGAGTAAGCAGCAGTGGTCTTAGGTCCCTGATTCATCATGTTCTTTACATAGTGTATAGGACATGAGGCTGCGGAGAGACATACCATCACTGCAGCACAGGAGGATAAAGGCTGGAGGGAGCGCTATAGGAGTCAGAAGGCTCCGAGGTTCAGTTTTCATACCTTCTCTCCTCCCCGCTGGGCACTGCTCTGTGACCCCACCGATCCCCATGGCCTCTGCTGATACAGGCAGGGGGGTGATTGAGGGGACACAGAGCAGAGCCCAGCGGGCAGAAGAGAAATGGTAAGAAAGGCAAAGAAATGTTACTTTCTGCATTTTGGCCAAAGTATAATTTTCGTCCAAAATGTTTTCGGCAGGCAAAATGTCCCTAGTACATTTACTAGACTAAAAAGGAATAAGTAAGAAAAGTTCATTTTTATGGTTTTCACTTTAGGAACAGAACATCCATGAGAGCACTTGTTAAACAAACATGTTCACCTACATAAGGTGTTCTCATTCAATAAAGTTTATTATGGTAGGTTCCGGATACAGTTGTGTTTTAATGAACATTCTGTAACTTCTGTAGCTCTCTGGGGGGAAAGTCAGCACAATTGGTAGGATTTTCTTGCTGACATAAGGCCAGGACCAGGGGTGTATATTTAGTACATAGATAGCGATACAAACTCAGATGACACTTGTACGAACACTGGTACACTGGTTTTAGGGGCCAGTTCACACTTTGCCATTTTCCTGCAGTGAAATTTATAAATTTATAAATGTTTGCCATGGAAAATCCTTATTGTGAGAGTTTCTCTCTCACGTTTTATCAATTATGAAGAAAAATATTAAGAACATGGCCCATAAGGAATATAATGAACAATCATTCAGTAGTCAAATCTTCCAACTATCATCTTATGTATTGATCCAACTTATTATTAAATTTTATTTTGCGAAATCTCAGTCCAATAGAACACATAATATGGTGGTTTTAATTGACCTCAAAGGGAGGGGATCAAATTTATCTTGAATTATTCCTGGCAAAAAATTGGTTGCTTTTTGAGACATTACTGTAATTTAATTCCATTTTTATTTGATTTTTCAATACATTGTATTAAATTTGTTAATTTATTGCTACGTTTTGACTCTACGATTGACCAAATGTATGTGATTGATCAAACATATGGGTGTAGGATTCCTGAGTTTCTGGTCATTACTTGCAATCTTGCACATTTTCGATTCAAGGTTGTTTGCAAGTAGTTGGAATTGAGTGAAAGGAGACACATGTATGGCCAGTTTAAGGCTGCTCTTATATGGGCCTAAACAAATCAGGTCTGTGCCCTTTTGCTGTTTTTGACATACATCAGCAGTTGTCTCTAGACATCTCTATGACAAAATTAACTTCTTTTTAGACATGATGGATATCACCATGGGTCCACACATCAGCAAACCAAAAATACAGTTGAATAAGCTCCTTTAGAAGTCCAGGACTGAAGTGAACAGTTCAGTATGATGTGTAAAAGGCTGTTTAGTCTGTTCTCTAATTTTGCTCTTTTTTTTCTGTCTGACACTTTTTGTGATCTACATCTTCACACCAACTTCAGCTAAACACCAAAGTAATCTAACAGCTGCAGCGAAACCCTTTTTAGTTAACAAGGGCATGTGATGAGATTACTGCTGGAATAGTAATGAGCAATTACAGTTGTATGACAGTCATCCAGCTTATTGCAAGAATTGCTTTAATAGAAAGGACAGTGCAGTGAAGTAATATGAATTGTACCATTATTTTGCTGTTGGTCCCTAATTAGGACAAGGAAATAGTCATATAAAATGTTACAATGTCAGCTTGTCATTCAACCTTAACTCTATAGGGGCTTAGAGTTTAAGAGCCTATGGTTGCTTCCTATCCAGAGAAAACGGGAGACTTGATGTACATGTTTTTTGTTTTTTAAATCCTTACCAATACCTGCATTTCTAATTTTAGCTTGAACTCATAAAGCTGAATTCCAGCCTTAAATGCCAGAAGGCTGCCAGAGTGCACCTCCCAAGAGCCTTCAACTCTTCCACATGCAAAGGACTTGCTCTTGGGAGTTATTCAAATCTGCAGATGTTGATGGGCGTGCTGATGACTGTGTACTTCTAGAATAAGGTTGTCAGTCGTATGGTATGGGTGTTGTAATGTAGACTGCATTTACCTTCAGCCTGCCACAGACTGCTTTACATGGCAACGCAGCTTAACTGCCTCCGGGCCGGCCGTAGTAGAAAATCGCGTGTATGGGGTGCCGATCGGTGTGTCCCCCCCCCCCCCCCCG